>NW_011499881.1:1675082-1702152 GCF_000495115.2 Populus euphratica
GGTGACGGGGGGGGGGGGGGGGGGGGGTGTACATTTATCAAAAGAAAAGTATATAAATGTGATGATGAGTGACATAGGATCACTCCAAGTATGTTAATTGCCGTTGTTATAACTTAATTGATTTCTTGGTTTGTTCACCTCTCTTTCATATCCTCTTAAATTTCCTCTTTCTTGCCATAGTAAGTATCAAACAATCAGCTATTTCCTTAAGTACTCTCTTCTTACTTATTTCTTCAACCTCTTTCTATTTTTCCATAATGCCCATGAAAATAATTAGATCTATATAGATTGTAAATTGATTACATGAAGAATAATTATTTATATGGATCAAAACAAGTTTGTAAATTGATAATACAAATTGTCATAACAAATTAACAGACTAAAACTACACAGCGCAGGTGAACTTCTGTTGCATAAATATCTAATATCTTGAATTTTAAACACTCAACGTGACCCTAAGTCTTATCTCTAATATTTCTAGCAACGCACTCTACAAGGAAAATCAGATTGCTCAAAGTGAGATTTATTGATTTAGCCACCACTACCATGATCATCAAGGTGCCTTGTGAAGTTCTGCTTCACATACATATGCAGAGGGCGAGGCGGATGGGATATTGAGAAAGCCATTGATTAATCAGAAGGTTTTGGTCCAACATTAATTATGATGAAATATGGAGTTGGACATCCAAAAGATTAAAAAATACGCGCAAAGAAAAAGTCGGACCCTTTATGAGTGCAAATGTGGTCCTTGAGGGTAGAGGTTAACAAAGAGAAAGCCCACGGATTTAATGCAGAGAAAGGAGCCCTCCGATTGAATGTAATGGCCACAGTTTTTGTCAAGTTCTCCTCCCATTGTGAGTGGGGTTCCTCGTGAGTTGGATTGTTTTAATTTCTATTATCTGGTGGCCTGTTTGGGACCAGTACTATACTTTAGCTAAGTTGTATTTGTCGTTTCGCCTACGTTAAGTAAATCAATATTCTCGAAGCAAAGAAATTCTTCCCAGCTCCTCAAGCTTTCGCTTGGTCAGCTCATTATTCTTGGACATTTACTTAGAACATGCACAGCCTATGATGCTTGCTGGTGTCCATACATATTTATGCTCAGTTACTAATCTGTTTCGTTTTATGAGGACAAGCATGACCGATTAAGCTTCACTTAAAATAGCACCGCACCTCACCGACTGTTAAGAGAGCCTGAAATCAAGCAATCCAGCCCATGCCGCTCTGTACCCTGGCCTCCGTGTCTGTCTTATTGTGACCATTACATGTACGTATTGGAATCAATATTCTGGAGAGTATTTAAGTAGAAGAGTTGATGTGCCTTATTCCTAGTACGAATCTGTGATAACTAAAAGAGACTCCTCTGCGTGGACTAGGAAACGTTTTGCTTGCTTGATCGACAAAGATGGAATATTGTTGAAAAGATGGAATATTGTTGAGGATATGGACAATACACCAGCTGTTTGTTCCCATACATGTCGTTGATAGGAGAAAGATCTAAAACACATGCAGCTGGTTGTCCTTGTACAGACTAAGTTTACTTATTTAATTTCTTCATTTAGGTACAAGGAAGGTTCACCAGGTCTCATTCTAATGTATGTTCAGATCCGAAGCATGCACTCTGTTTTAAATGATTGAGAAATATAGTTTTTATGCAGTTCTTAGTTGATATAAGGAGATTTATTACAACCAGTAATTGCTGCAATGAGTTCCTGTAATACGATTAATTTGATTCGCATAAATTTATCAGGTTCTTCCAAAGATTTTTCAGCAATATTGTAGCAAGCCTTGGTTTTTTACTCACATTATAAAACACATTATCGAAGGAGGAACCTGTTTTCACAGGTTCGCGTATGCAACAGATTTATAACAGCAGTACGGATGAAATCATCTTGTCCGGTCCTCGATAGCCCATCTAGCAAAACTCAGTTCAGGACAATTATTTTTTCATGACATCGTTGATTATTATTATTTTTATGTCCCAAGCAACTCCGCCGGGGACCCAGACTGTGACTTGTAATAAAGCTGAAGGGTAAAGGATAGATTCGAAAGGAAAAAACAAACTCAGACCAAACAATTCCAATGCTCCTACACTAAATCTCAGGACCTGTCACTACCAATCACTATTTTCTTACAACCAAACATGAATCAGAATCCGTGTGCACCACCATTGTCGAACTTTCTATGTCACAATTAATCGATCAAAGTTTGCCGACCTGCCATGTCATGCCAACTCGACTCTTTTCCATTCCGTTGATCAGTCTTATCATCCACGTATCCAACCTGGAAAATATTTTTGTGGATCAAAGACTTCAAAATAGATTCAATTCGGATTTATTCGTTAGGCATCGCTATCTAGCCAGTTACTCTTCTTCTTCATTGTTCAAATGCCAGCACTGGGTCAATCGGGTACCACTAGCTAGTGGAAGCTAACACACAGCTTTCATATATTTGTGGTCATCGGTGTTGCACCACAGAATTTAGCGAACATTGTACGGATGACATCGATGTTGCTATCCAAAATTAATCAATGTAATCCGACTTCAGCATGCCCAAATACAGTATACCGCTCAAACACTTTTACTGTCAAGGTTTGAAAAGGTTAGATGTTACATCAGAGAAGAATACTTTCGCTCAGTTCCGAGGTTACATGATGCTGTAAGCACTTAATTAAAATACCTACTTCGAGAAAATAATTAAAACTTTTAATTGTTAGCCGGGCTTACCTAGTTAATCCAAGATTTCCAACCATATTGCAGTACCTGTCCATCAACAATAACTTAAGTATATATGTGGAAGGAACCTTCTGTGCCCTATCTTCTTCTTTTTTCTTTCAAAATATGAGTGCATATAATAGCTGGGAAACTTGGATGTGCTTTGAATTTAGCTAGTACAGTTTTTATTCATGAATGTGCTCTGAATTAGAAAAACGTGTAGATAAAAATGTAACTTGGACTTGAAATTTCTAACCTAGCTAGATTTGCATCTTATTTAGAGTGTGTTTAAACATCTGCTTTTATTCTTAGTAATGGCATACATCACTAAAAACAAAAAACACAGTTTCATATTTTTGCTCTTGTATTTTGTGCCGTGGAGAATTCTACCCCCCAATAAATAAATAAACAGAAGCCTAGACAAACACACTCTTATTTCAAATCCAATACAAGATTTATATGTAAAGGTGAATGCATTGGTTGTTCTAGTAAATTCATAAATCATCGAAGCACACAAGAACTCGCATGGCAAATCAACATGGTGAACAATTTTGTTTCACACGGTATCACCTCAACCTCGAACTTCTCCGAGCTCCTGGCCTTCACAGCATTTATATATAATGGTAGGTAATTAAATCAACAACTTGGATGCTGGAAGTGATCATTTCAGCGCAAGAAATAGCCATGGAGATTTTGCTTTCATTACTTTTAGAATTCCACGGGTGGATTTTCGGATTGATTGCTGGTGAAAACTTCTTTTCATGTCGAAGAACAAATAAAGGTGCTTGTTTATGGCTATTGAAAACAGGGCCTCTATTTTCTGCTGCTATGTCGAATCCCTTTTTACCCCTTTAAATGAGGAAAGCACACTCCATCATTTTCAAACATCCATCAAATATTAACTTTGACCGACTTTTTATAATTAGTTCCAGCGATTAAAATAGTTCGAAACCAAGTTATAGAAATATTAAAGGTTCTATTATTTTTGTTAATTTCTTACCTTATATTAAATTAAAGAAAAAATTATTAAAAAATATGTCATATCAACATTTGAAAAGTTAAAAGGTACATTAAAATTGGGACGCAGGGAGTATTTACTTGATTTTTATTATAAAACTAAAATTAAAACTAATTTTTGTTTGGAATCAATTTTTTATTGTAATTGAATTTAATTATAGTGTTTAATTTTAACTCAATTGATAAATAAATTGATTTTATAATATTTTTAAAAAATTAAATTAAATTTGAGAGTTAAAAAAATTACTATTAGAAATATTGTTCTGTAGGGTTACATTTTTCATACAGCATTACAGCTTTCTTTTCAAAGATGTTGAATTTTTTTTTTTTAATTTGGAGTATTTGGTTCAACTTACATCCATCATGATTAATTTTTAAATTTATTAAGTATCCTATACGCTTAATAAATAAATAAAACATAAAAAAATAACATATATATACATAAAAAAATCAAACTTGAATGCTAAAAAAAATAAGTCTCTTTCATATCCACCGGCGACAACCTCAAGCGAGGACATGTTGAATTTTAATTTCCTTCGATACACGCATTTATTATCGATACTCTGTCAAAACAAAAGGCAAATTTTACAGAGGTGCTGCAGCAAATTGGAGTTTTCTTTGCCGACACACACCTGCTGCGATGCACAGCCTCGTATTTACTGATCGACAGCCCTTCAAAATAAAAGGGCAACCCGAACATGAAAACTTGCTTTTCAAATTCCATGGAACAGTGAAATAACATGAAGACGACAATGACGGGTAAGGAGACAGTAAAATGTTTCAAATGGATGCAAGAGGCTTCCATGATGTTTCATCAAATATTATTCGTTGAGCGTGTACAAAAATCAAGATGATAATTATTGGACAACTTTTCAAGGCGCACGGGGGGTGCAACAGCAGGACTGGACCCTGATGTTGATCATTTGCAGAGTTGCACAGCTTAGAAATGAGCATCCTATGCACTGAGTCAGACCATGGGACCGAGTGGGGTTCACCCCTCCGAGCCCAAATGGACAAGGTGCCATTATGCTGCACCCTTTCAATCTCCACTTCTTACAAGGTGATTGTTGTTGATGTAATAGATTGTATTTTAAAGTATATTAAAATAATGTTTATAGAACAGCATAGATTGACAAACTTAACGAGATAGCATAGTTTTAATTTGTTAAAATGTGACATTTTATTTTAAAATACAATAATTTACCATATTGTGAAATTAAATCTCAACCTCTCTTTTTCTCTCCTAACATAAATAAATTCGGTTGCAACATTTATTTAATATCTTACGACTTCCTTCTTTATATGTTGGATTTGGAAACCATGAAAAATATGAACTATACTATTTCATTAAATTTTTTATTATTTAATTGAAAAAAAATAATTTTCTTCACCAATACCTCTAAAATAGCCTAAAATCACCATCACTCTTCATCCTCTCGGAAATCCATCATTAGAAGAAGATAACCATTCTCCTTGAAAGCACACCCCATAATGGGAAACATTAAAGAGAACGTCAAGGACAAGCAAAGAAAGCTTAACTACTGCATTTGAAGAATAAAACATCCCAAGAAATCAATGATGATTAGGCTGTTCGTTCTGAAAAGATTAACTAATAATTACATCGATGTATGGTATGATCTTACAATTTCGGGCACACTAAACATCATCAGGATAATGTGAAAGGTTTATATATTAAATGAACGAGCAGCTTTCGACCTTGAGATAATTAAATTGATAGTCAAGAAGATTGAATTCATTTAGTTAAGGTTCTTGTGCTCTTCTACTTAATGGCATAGAACAATCAAATCAATTAATATATATATAAAAAATAATATTAGGCATTAATAAGGGGATGGCTGGCCATGTCCACATGATATCCCACATGTCATGCTACAACCCACTCAACCGAATTCAAAACTCAATGGCCAAATTCGAGTCCCACATGGCCTGGCAATGACCATACTGACCTAGCCATGCGGACCCCGTCGCCCACATGGAGATGTTTCCTCATACTTTCCTCTTAAGGAACTTCCTGATTTCCCTCCCACAATCCCCCAAAACTCATCTTGACCGTCCCCGATTAAAGCTCTCGAAAGTCTTCCATATGGGCGGCTGTGCTTGTCCCCCTATTGTCCCTGGATGCAAGGACAAGGGGCCTCAAAGGTGCTGCTATTGCTACCGACAGGCTTAGCTTGCCTTCATCCATAATTCATGCATTTGAAGAGAACAGCAGGGATTTTTCTCAACCTCTTCTTTTTATATATAAAATTATATATAAAATACACTTGTTTCCATTCACACATCCCCGCGCTGAGAGAATACTAGCTATTCTTTCTCTCAAGAATCTACATATCAAAGGAAACAAGAACGATCTTCAAGTCTCGTGTGCATCATCTCTTTACAGATCCTGCGCGTGAACAAAGATTGTTGGAAAACATGGAAGGTGGTGTTGCATATGAGAATGATCTAAACCTCAAGGCAACTGAGCTTAGACTGGGTTTGCCAGGCACGGGTTGTACCAATGAGAAAGGAGATTCTGGTGCTAGAAACAACAAACGACCATTTCCAGAGACCAGAGAGGAGGGTGGAGCAAATGGTAAATCTGATGCTCAACATGATGACCAAGAAACTGCCTCTGCTCCGAAGTAAGTCAGAAATTTTCTTTTCCCTTGTTCTTTTTTGGCTCAGGGTCTTTCGTTTTTAGTAGATAGATTCACCCTTTAATTTCCTATGATTTATTGCAGTACTTATTCATTTGATATGCATGCGACATGCAGGGTACAAATAGTCGGCTGGCCACCAATCCGATCCTACAGGAAAAATAGCTTCCAGCCCAAGAAGGCTGAGGACGAGGCTGCAGCTGGGATGTATGTTAAAGTAAGCGTGGACGGAGCACCATACCTTAGAAAGATTGACCTTAAGGTTTACAAGGGATATCCTGAATTCTTAAAGGCTTTGGAGAACATGCTCAAGCTCACCATAGGTAAGACTATTTTGATGAACATGCATGTGCTTTATGTTGTTCTTTGTAAATACTGCATGGTGTTTATCTATGTTTGATTAGTATTATTGTGGTTCTGATGATGATATTTGTAACTATGCCAGGTGAGTACTCTGAGAGGGAAGGCTACAAAGGGTCAGAATATGCACCTACTTATGAGGACAAAGATGGTGACTGGATGCTAGTTGGAGATGTTCCTTGGGAGTAAGTTCTGCCAATCTGCCTGCCCCCCTCTCTCTCTAAGATCATTTGGATCTATTTCTATATATTATGTAATAAATTCTAACAGTTCATTTTCATTTGCAGTATGTTCCTGTCTTCCTGCAAGAAACTGAGAATCATGAAAGGATCGGAAGCAATAGGCTTGGGTTGTGGTGCATGAAAAACCCACAAGCCATATTAACCCATAGGAGCAGGGCGAAGAGAAGATTCATCCCTTGAGAAAGTCTTTCAGCTTGGGTTCTCCTAGAAGAAAACTCAAATCTGAATCTGCGTCTCTCTCTTGCAGAGTTTTCCATAATTGGACTGGAAGTTTTAGACAGGAAACAGGAAAAACCAGAGTGAAGTTACGGTTTCTATCCTAGAGTGTGGCAGCGAGATATTTGGTGGTTTGGACACTTATGGTGGAGGTGTCATTTTGTTGGTCCTTGTAATCTCATCAAAACCAAAACTGCATACAGGAAGATAATATTGCTCCAAGTGCAAGCAATTATGTAAATAAAAACAGAACGAAACATATGGAAAGACAGGGTCGGCCATGTTTTGCCATGTAGTGTTCTCCATACACCACTATAAGCTAATTATAAAAGTGTGTTTTTGCCAAGTTCTAACAAATCCTGTAATTGATTCTGACTATATTTTCATATTGATCCGGTTCTGTGTTCTCTAGTCAGTATGAATGACTTTTTGATTCAGCATCCGGTTCTGTGTTCTCGATACCCACGAGAAATATGTCACCTTTCAGTCAGATTTGGATGTTCAGTTAATGTCTAGCATGATCTTTTTATACTTTAAAGGGTAGGCCTTCCATAATTATTCCTTGTCCAACACCCGCCCCCACCAGCACCTTGTTGGGAGTAGGAGCATACATGCTCGCCCAACCTAGTAAAAGGGCGGGTCGCTTGCGTGTCAAAACCAAGCGGTGGTTGTTTTTCCTTGGCTTATCGAACCAGCGTATGCCTATTCCTCCTTTGATGACTCCCCGTAGAAAAAGCAAAATTTTTCCGATGTGGATTGAAAGGAAGTTGGGGATAGACATGGATCCTTCCTCCTATCCGGAGTGTTGTGTTGGATATAAAACAATCCCAAAATCTGATCCAAATTTTGTTTATTTGAAAGACAGCATAAAGATTCAATGCAATCAATAAGAATATTTTGGTAAAAGAAAATGATGGTGGTTCATGGAATCTCGATTTAGCAAGAGAGAGCAGTTGCCAAATAAAGATTTTTCACTTAAAAAAAATAAAGAACACAAGCAAATAATGCAAAGATTAAGGAAGAAGAAACAAAGGAATCTCAACCTTAAGATGGCAGGTCCTCCTTTGCCCCCCCCCCAACTCTTTTAAAATCTTTTTTACCAGTTTTGTGAAGGACCTTAAGATGGCAGGTCCTCCTTTGCCCCCCCCCCAACTCTGTTAAAATCTTTTTGACCAGTTATGTGAAGGATCAGATCAAGTCTGTTCAAGGCTGTGGTTGATTTTCAAAGCAGGGAAAGAGACAAAGGAAAAAAGAGAAAAGGAAAGAAACAGTCATTTTCATCTGCATAAGCATCAAGATGGAAATTGATCGAAGGTAGATTTCAAATAGCTGAAGTACCAGGAGAAATAAGCTATCCCCTCAGTTTATTAACAATCCAAATTAACACAACCGTAAACTTAACTGCCACTGGAGAAGTCCAAAAGGCATTCGACGATGTAATCCAGCTAACATCAAAAGAAAAGGTCTGCTCGATATAGAGAAGACATGGGAATAGAATGCAAGGAAAATATTAGGTAACTTCACATTCATGTTGTGTGGTCATAAGTACTCATCAGCAAAGACTACATGGCAATCAGAGCTGCACCAGAGTCCTTAAGAGGAATATGATTTCTGGATGTGTGTGAAACCTAAGAGGAACAAGGTGTTCCTACAACAAGAAAGTAAAAGAAAAGCATAAAGTGCTTCAGAGGTATCAATTTTCAGCTAATAAAGATGCTCATCTTTAACCCTTATCAATGTTCTTCAGGATAGCTAGTTGACAACGAAAGTAAGTCATGTCGGGAATAGTGAAGAACATAAAAATGCACATGACACATGATTAGATACTCCGTGTGTGTTTTACAGGTAACTAGTCAGAAGTCAGGAGTAGCAGGAAACTGTAGCTTGTCTGGTAAATTAAGCAGTTACTACATAATTAGATTCCTATTCAAGATAGCTATCTTCTAAATTCAATGTGTAATTAATCCAGAGAATCGGAGCAAATCTTACAGAAGTGAAAATGTTGCTCTTGTAGGAACATCATTCTGTCTACACACAGAGGTATTCAGAAGGCATCCAATATTTGTTCAGAAGGCAATTTTCTGTGTAATTACTATTGATTTACAGTGCATTTCTGATAATTACTTTAGAGGACATGACTACCTGAAACCTTGAAATCACTATACAGGTTATAAAAATGGTTAGTTGTGTTATCTCACTAACATGGTTTGGTTAAGAAAATCTTATCGAGCAGTGAGAGAATTTTTGGAACTTAGTTAAGATTGTTTTGTCTAATATGCTTTAGGAAAAAGGTGATTAGTTGGGAACCACATGCCATAAAGCAACCGCGTCTTTTCAATTTTCTGGTTCATAAGATTAAGAAATCAATAAATTCATCATATATTTATGTCTTCCATGCAACACATTTATGTTTTTATTTCTTTATTTTTTCAACTATTCACTTTCCATTAAAAAATACAGCATTCCAAAAGATTTAAAATGTACAGGTTCGTTGAACTTGTCTTAGAATATAAGATTTGCAAGGCAACTTGTTGCCAAAACTATTGCAAAGGCAACTTCTCCCATATCTACACCATCCATCACTAAATATCAACATCATCATCTTAGCTCTCCTCGTCTAGTGTGGACTCGATATATAATAGCTCCTAAGGCATCCAAAAAAAAAGACCTGGCACAATTCTAGTGATGCTTGTTTCATACAATTGTCAGCAAACCAGAAAAAACAGTCTGATGTTGTAATCAAAGATCATGGAAGATAACTTGATATTATGGTCCAGCTTGCATCAATTAACAATCAAGAAGATTCAATGCTAGAAAAAACATTCCTCATCTTGGACACTGAGTACTTGAACAAGAGACAGCTCCTATGTTCCAAAAAGAAAATGAAGATCTGATTGACGTGTTCTATAGCTTGCGTTGCTCAAACAATTCTCAGCATAACAATATTGTTGATTGCCAATAAGCTACATTTCTCGTTAAGTACTCTGATGATGATGTTATTTTCACCAGCTGCAACACTACTGCCTACTTCAGGTAGCTCTAAGGAATTGATAGCCAAGCATCATCTTTCACTAAAAAAGCCTTCGGCAACAAAGCTAGTGGCACAAAAGAGAGAATTCAAAAGTGCTATGGAACACAAATCCAGAACCGCTACCACATAACTAGGCTTGATCTCAAGACAAAGTAAAGATCATTACTAGCATGACAAGGGATCATGTTATTATTATCTTAGAGAGCACACGATCTGCACTGCTTTAAAAGCAGTGGTGGAAGTCATAATCGAACTATAATTTTGCTTCGCATTCAAAAACGATACCTGGTTTTTATTATTCTCTTCACTTTTCTCATTGAGCTTCTGCTTAACTTTAAACAAACAAGTACATCCAAGCCAAATCACATTGAAAAATAGCAAGGCTCCTCTAGGCCCAGTTTCATTTCAGGGGACGTAAGCATCTAGCCACATTAATACTTCCATCTTGATGTTTCCCTTTTTACATCAGTAATTTGTTCTTAATAAGATATCAGGCCCTAGTGCTATTAGCTGGTGGCAATTTCCAGTGTTTTTCGGCCAAGATGGAACCAAAAGAAAAGGAAATATCCATTCCCACTTACAGATCGTTGCTCAGTTGATATCCTTGTAATGCTAACATTCAATCTGGCTAGATAACGCATTAAAAACAGTTCCTCTCACCTACCCAACTTCTAGCCATTACTTTCACCTTCCCAACTTCAGGACCACATTCCTCAAAAGGTATAAACTACAGCCCATTGAAGAAAACAATTTCATCTACTAAAACACTTTCATTTTGAAATCAATTCTGGAGGATTCGTAGGATATATGTACTGAAACTGGTTCCTTTCTCAAAAGTACTGCAAGCTTTCCCACGATAAACAAATTTTTGAAATACAAATCTAAAAGCAAATATGTAAAACAACTTAAATTATCAATGAAAAAAGGATGATTTTCCCAAATAAATAATTTGTCGAAGTGAGATTTCTTGGGACTTAATCCTTGAACGGACTAAACCACCTAAGCAAGGGAAAAGGTAAAAGTTAAGTCCAGTTCATGAGCTACTTGCCACTTTTATATTGATCTACAATATCAAATGAAAGGTCATTCTTACGTTTTTTTTTTTTTTTTGAAAAGTATAAAGGGCTTATAGTTTTACCAGCAGGATGATTTTAGATAACCTGGTTTTATAGGAGGATCTGTGCATATGAATCTGAGCAGTACTCTGCTGGAAAATTTGCATTGTTGTCTCTATATCACTTCATTCTGATCATCCATATTTCAAAATGCTGCAGGAGCACATATTAGAGGGACACGTGGTGCAGGGAGGAAATACTTCTCTTTTGAATTTCCATAATAGATCCAAACCTTCATATCTTTGAGTGAGTCTAAGATATAATAAATGCTGAGAAGTATCTCTCATGAAGCTTCATGGCCAACACTTCCCAACTCAATCGGCTGGAACTTCTATGCTTTCTAATTTGTTTCTCCCAGATCATTGATCTCAATTTAGCAACATGATCTGATCTTCCAGCAACTGCATGGATATCAGACAAAAGAACAAGATTGCCAGAATTATCAGGCTCGATCTTGAATAGCGCAGCTCCTCAAATTTCAGCCAATTGAATCTTGTGATGAAGCCAGCATGACTGCTACGCTACTAACAAGGTTATATGCTTATTCAAGGCACCTAGCATGACTAAGAAGGTCATCAACAACACCGGCATAGACTTTTCCACTGATTGAATTCCATGATCATCGGTCATTTGCTTGAAAAACCTCCTCCCTCGTTCACAATGCCCCCAATGTTACAAGCAGTCAAAACCACTAGAAAGCAACTATATCAAGTTTAATTTTTTCCCCTTGCATCAACAGACAAAGAAATGCTATCTTGACTCGGTCCATGATTTGCAAAGGCAGTAATATTTTGCAGAATTTTTTCTTATAAACCATTCTTAAAAGCTTTCAAAGCTCTTTCTTTTCTCGCACCATTTGCATACACATCTATCAAACTGGTAACCACTGTGAACAAGCTAGTATGTTACCCATTATAAAGTTCCAATATGGCCTTGATACCTGATTTCTAAAGAACTCGTACACGTCCAAAGCATTATGCGGCTGCTCTTTTTAGCATCCTGTAAAAAAAAAAATTCTGCAGCTTCCAAATTCCCCGCTTTGCAGAACCCAAGACCATTGAATTCCAAGTCACAACATCACGAATTAGCATAGCTTCTAAAATATTCTAAGCAGCAGATACTATCACATCCAATACCACCAAGTCCTTCATAGGCACTATCTCAACACGAATGCCTCCTCGACGTCCCCAGCCTTAACATATCCCTGAACCAAACAGATCACGTTCCTCTCTTCCATCCATGATATATATGTTGTCCAACATAAACTCTTTCGCTGTTTCCATACCCCCAAACCATTGAATTCTTGCAAACAGTATCTCTATCTTCCATCTCTGCAAACACCTCCCTCACAAAACCCATTTTTCCTCTCCTTGTCAAAAAATCAAACAAAATTCACCAACACACGCAACCCCCCCCCTCCCCCCCAACACACACACACACTCACACACAGAGAAATGAGCTTGATTCAGGAATTTCATCTATCAGTCCATGAGCATAAGAGGTGGCACTAAAACACCAATGGATAGAGAGCAGTGAGGTCGGAGGATAAAATTACAAGAGCGAATATCTCATGGCGCCAAAATTGAAATAGGGTGGTTTTAAGTTATAACTGTTGGGTTAAGGAGCGTAGAGTTTTGGAGAAAGAAGTGGACGGGTTGTGTACGGTATACGATTAAAAATACATTTAAAAAAATATTTATTTAAAAAGTATTGAATTAAAATCTTTAAATGATTTTGATATATTTATATCATATATTTATATAAAATAACATTAATTTAGTAATTAGTGCTTTTATGCCTTTTTCTTTTTCCTGGTTCAAGTGCACATAGGGCAGCAATTGGCCAATGCTACAGGCGTGAAAACACCGCAGGGCCAGCGACCCATTGGTGGATTATGCCCTACTAAAATGGGGGTGCCATGTGGATTTCAAGCCTGTATCCCGAATCCTAAAAGTAGAGATTAACTTGTAAAACAAAGCTGAATTGAATCAAAGAACGCTAAAAACTAAACATTTGTCAAACCTGCTTTTGTACAGCAGTGCCTGGCAAAGAGAAAGTGAATGGCTGCCATATCGTAGCAGCTTTTGTACTGGAGTCAAGGATCTCACTAATAATCTCAAATTACCAAAAAAATCAATATTTAAGGCTCACTATAAGTATAATTGTACAGAAGGTATGGCGAATCATGGTTAGTTACAAATGCTTTGAGCTCGTATTCCCATCTCCTTCTCCGGGAAACATGGAGACAAGTACAATAAATATAGGATCACTGTTTGTTTTTCTTCTTATATTTCTATCCCAAGCCAGAAACCCACTTTATCAACAATTGCCGAATTGCCCAAAACAGTCATCAGAAAACATTGGTAGTCTGGAGCCAAAAATATCAATTAGTTCAGGGATTGCACAGGGCCAAAGTCAGGTGCCATGTCAAAAATTTCTTCCATTTCTCTATCATAATTCCTGATCTTTTCCCCGGTGAAGCTAGCAGGATGAGAGCAGCTGATGCCTTGTGAATCTTTGGTTGCCCAAACAGTACTTTGCATCAAGCAGATGAATCTATTATTCACTTGATTCCTGTACATTTCTGTCATGATCATTCTTCTTGTTTTTCAACAGAGAATTATCAGCACTTTGTTGGGAAACAACCAGCAAAGAATGGCTATCAGCCACATTCTCTCTTTGGTGCGTGGAGTGATCCTCCTGAGCTGTACTGGTTGCATCTAGGTATGATATTCCATATTTTTGTCCATGAGTTAATCCAGGGCAAAGTCCCTGCAGAGAAAAACCATCAACATTCCATGTCAAGATTATTAAGGCTGTTGCAAACAGCAGATAACATGAAGGTTGACACTCCTTGTTTTTATTCATTTATTCTATAACTTCGCTGTCAGATATTCACTGAAATTCAAAATGACATGTCAGGGGATAACAACACTCAATTTGCATCAAATTTATTAACAGCATTCTTCCTCTTCTCAAGAAAATGTAAAATCAATCAATACATCTTTAACAAGGTATCATATAGGATTTAGTGCTTAAAAGTGAAAAAATGAGGATGCAGGCGAGGGATTTGGAAAAAACAAAAAGTAAACTAACCTTCATCAACCCTGATGTAGTCGTAGACTCGAGAAAAGAGGAATCTGATGGATAACTGGAATGAACCCAGCTCCCAGAAAGCACACTGGCATTATTTTCTTGGGGATGGATTGAGATGTCTGATTTACGAGATTCCTGTTCAATGCCACCACCTTTACAGTATGCACCTAAATATGAACAATGTTCATGTATGAGAGATATTTGTGGGGTTGCAGGCAACAAGTGGCCCTCTGTGCTGAAGATGTACCTGTAAATGAGTAAATATTTCCAACAAATGATTGAAAATAAGAGATAGTAGAGAATTAACCTGGCAAGCACAATTAAAAGCACAAAGCCTTACTTGTATGGCCCATTTTCTACAAGGTTATCTGGACCCGAAGCCAAATCAAAAAGAAGCCATAGGTACTTGACCTAACAACAGTTTTAGCGAGCAATTAATCAAATGCAATGGCATAGATGGATTAAAACTCATGAAGCACATCAAATGGAAAGGCAAATTCACTAATATAACCTTCTGCATGGCAGGACACACTCATTTATTGCCATAGAATATGAACATCAATCCCTCTTATATCAATTATTAAAAAAAAAAAAAAAAAAATCTTCTGCCTTATTTCCATGAAGACACCTTATCCTCCTTGTTGTACAGCAGTTTTTATCTCTTCTAATAAATCTATTCTTCTTTTTCCAGAAAAAGGGAAGCGAAGAAGATTGTGCCTAATTTATCCCAGAGGAAACAAGCTATCATCAAAATATAAATCTCATATAAAGCAAACAGGCAAACCCAAGGTTCGTACACCTTGGCCAGAATAGGAGTGGTTCAGTTTCGCTACGGCAAAAAAGTTTAGCTGCTGGGTTTGAATAGAACATAACCCATTTAACCAGTCTGCACTCCAACCCTAATCCTAGTATCTAATTGAAATTCTTTAGCATGTACTTAACACGTAATGGCACACTTTTCTCAAGCAAAAGGAAAAAAAGACATAATATGGAAGCCAAACAACATATTAAAAGAATTTTATTAACATCTTCATGCCATTTTTTTCATTACAAACATTTGAAAAGGTAAAATTTCCCTCTCATCATAAACAATCTTTACATTCTCAAGCATTTTCACAACCTTCTATTATTGGATGACAAGACCATGTATCAGGGCAATAATATTAGAGAGAACTCCTAAACATGATGAACAGACAGTCTTGATATTAACCAAATCCACAAAGATGAAAATATACCATCCCATTTGATGGTATGGTTCCTCTATAACACCAACCAAAAAGGAAAATAAAATATCTGACTGGAGTTACCCAAAAGTAATACTAACAGTTTCGGCCAGGAAAAAGCTCTCCATGTGGTCCTCTTTCTTGTGAAATTCTACATCTACTATATGGCAATAACCACAGGGGCATCGAGCCCCATATTGCAAGCTCACAACCATATCCCTTCCAACGTCAGGATATCTGCAGAGGATAATCAGAGACATGGCTTCAATTGCAATTTCTTGACAGTAGGAGAAGCCACATTAGGTGGAGCATGGGAATTGAAACAAATAAGTTAAGAACCAAGAGAAAAGGCTATGCAATCTGGCAAAAAGACCAGAATCTGTTTTATAGCAGCTTTCATTCCAGAATATTTCTCGAATTTCTTTCCAGGTAATATTTTGCATCCAGGAAATTCCAGTCTACCCCAAGTTATCTGTTTGTAATTAAATCTGGTTAACCTTTTATTATTATTTTTATGCTAAATGTGAAGGTTAAGTAGAAGGAGCTAATAGCTAGTAAATCAGCAATGCATATGAAAGTATTATTCTCCTATTTTCTAACTGGGATCTCCTGCCTATGATACGCATATATAGAAATTCATGGTTCTGGCATGTCAGTATGTGATCCTTTCCAGATCCACTGGTTTCTTCTTGGTAGACATAAAGAAGCAATGATATTTGTCAGTATATAAAATTTAGAAATCCTCAATACTGGAAAAACAAGAAAACATTACGCAAGTATGAAGTTATCACAGATTTTTTCTGACCTCGGATCCCGGGTAGCTTTGTAAAGCCAATATGTGCTCTCTATCAACTCTGGGCGCAGTGGATAACTCTTCTGCCCATGCTATAAAACAAATGTATGGAAAAAAGATACAAATATATGAGATAATATGTAACACACAAGATGTCTATTAGCATGCAAAGTAAATTACATAAAGAAAAGTGCACGGTGGAGGGAAAAGGCATGAGTTATGGTGATGTCAGGTCAACAAAATAGACATTTCTTGCACAGCTCTTTGTAAACCCATAGAATGGGCCTAACATCTGGAACACTTATGAATAATAATTTTCTTGGGCTTCCAATAACAATGATTTGGATACCTGAACAGTTAGAGTAGCAAGATTAAAGCCTTCTGGAGTAAAACCATATCTTTTCCAGACACTGAAGAATGCAGCATGAGTTCGAATTGCAGGATCAATATCTCCTGCTAAAACCTTTACTCATATCCAATCAACCAAATATAGGTTAAAAAAAAAGGCAGTCATAAAATCTATAGTCCAAAACCTAGAATAAAGAAAAAGAAAATACCTGTAGGCCTGGCCAGAAGGCCTGCAAACTGTTAAACAATGGCCAGACAATAGCAGCAGAATCCATGTTTACCTCAACATACCTATAAAGACATCTAAAATTAAGATCCAATGGGTGAATTATTGCCCCATAAAAGAGGAATAACAAAAGAAACCAAATATAAAAGATATATTTATATTGAAGCACAAAATAGCCACGAGATTATACCAAGGATCATTGTAAAGATAGTGCATAGCAGCTGCATAGGCTTCTTGGAAAATAAACAAATACTCCTCGTCACCAAATAACAAATAAGCCTGAAAAGATGAAGAAAATTTTCAGCCCAAAAATTCTTGTGAAATGAACAAATACTCTTTGTATAAAGAGAACCTGATTTATCTGCTATAGCAAAGAAATCTCTACCATTATCCATGAACAGGAAATGATTAAAGCATTTTGATAGTGCTGGTTCTGCATAGACAATTATTTCTGAAGTGCTCTTTCTAAAAACCTTAAAAATGGGTGCCCACCAGTTTGGAATTAAGGCTTAGTTGATTTGAGTATTTTTACCACCTTCTTTCATGATATACAGAACGCAAGTCATAAAAAACTGGAAAAAAAAATTTGGTGGCTCTGATAATCAAATAATTTTTTGCTGGAATCACTGTATGATCACATACCTTTAAGAGATATTCATAGAAAGAGTCAATACTTGTTCCTATTCCAGCATCCTGCAAAGCAGCAAAGGAACATGAGTATTGTCCCTTGGGAAAAAAAATGAATTCAGTTGCCCAAACGTTGAGAAAACTCAACCATGAAGAAATATGTGACAAGAAGCTTGATTGAATTTTTCAAGTGAATCCCATCCCTAATTTTAAGGTCACAAACAAGTGCACAAGCAAAGAATACCACCTTCTCCGGAATTTAAAAAACAAATGCTCTCAACCATCATTTCTGAGCAAGTTAAGACAAAGTTGTCAAATATCATCAGGCATGTACAATTTCAAGCCAAACATCAAGCAATGTGACTTCGATTAACCCAAATTCTTGTTCTCAAACCAAATCATGTCATCAGCTAAATACTGAGATTTCAATCAAGTTCCCATATTAGATATCGATATGCTGCATTTTTTATTTTTTTTTGGGAGAGGAAGGATGTGGGTGGATGCAATAAATTAAATAAATACTGACACTGAGATAAAAACTGCTAATATGCGCCCATCCTCGTACTTTTAAAATACAAGATGACATCAATTGACAAGGTCATTACAATGTGTTTCAAAAATCTCTGTTCTTTTTTTCACAACTTTCTTAAGGGATGGAGTAGTCAGACAAACCATATAGCAATCTATAATTTGCTCCCAGAATTTAATTATTCCTCATTATTCAACTTAAAAGAAAATCTCTAGGAGATTGCCATGTTGCTGTCAAAAACAGGTAATTTTAAAAACACGAGATCTTCTACACATTTTGAAATGCTTCAGGAAAAAAAAAAAATGTTACCTTTTGTGTCCATTCACCTGTAAATACATTGATGTGAGCACCAACCAAATTCAGCTTTGAACGGCGAGCCCATAATCCGCGCACGGCATTCTTTGTTACTTGCTCAAAAACTGCATATCCATGAAATGAGATAAGAACAATAATCAATGTCAATAAGTGGATCGCAATCAACCTTTGCAATTCCCCACAGAAACTGAGAAGGAAAAGGATAATAAAAGAAACCAGTCGATAAACAAAAAGAAGCTACAAAGTGATATGGAGATACAAAAGGCAGTCTTAGGATAACGTTCTGATAAAGTCTGAATTGACATTAGAAAGTTTATCTTTTATCAAATAAAAGTCAGAATCCTGAAAGGCACTGTAAGGTCCACTTGATGGATGAACACACAATACCCATAGTTGCTAGATACAGTACCACCACATTATGGAACAATTTAGCAGAAGGTGAAGATTGCTTCTGTTTTTATTTCTGGAGTTGAGGTGGAAGGGGCTGTTACCCTTTTATGTTTGAAGTACCAATGAATTTATAGAAAGTTTATACAGTAACTATTAATTGAGGCAAAGCCCCTGGTCAATATACAGAAGTTGCTTGATAATTAACTAAATATAAAGTAACTGAACACAGTTTCAAGTCAGGTCGAGATGCGTGCAACAGCTAGGGAGTCAATGGACTGCCTCTTCTGCTCAAGTCTCTTATGCAGCAACGCTCATTCCTATGCAAGTGAAAAATTTATTACCTTGGAGGAGGATTCATTTTTTGTTTTTCTGATTTGAACCATCAGGAAAGAGCAAGAAATAGGTCACTCTTGTTTCGACTTTCTCAAATCACTATATCCTAGCATATTCATGTGCATAAACTAAACATTCATATGCTGTTGTAGCTGTCTACAGTATGCCTAGAGAAAGTCTTACTCATAATTATGTTACATAAATGCCTTAATATTTTCATACTATAGCCAAATTAAATTTCTTCAGCCATGCTGCCAAAAAGAGCAGACAAAGGTGCTGCCCGTGCCAATCCTCATGGAAAAATCCTATTCGGATCTTGAAAATCTCACCATTGACCAAGGACAGCAACTGAAGAGATCACAAATCTGGCACCGCTGCTTTGCAAGGCTCAGGAGTTTCTATTCAATAAATGTTATACAAACTATGGATTCCATCTAAGAAATGGCACATCTGACAAGCTAAGAAGTTTGAGATATGCAAAATATGAAACCTGGCAGTAAGCCAAACACTACTGGGCCATGATATAATGATGCAAGCACAATCTAATTTGTGTGAAGATGCAATTTATAACATTTTTATGCATAAATTCTGTATTAAAAGCAACAATTCAATGGCCAGCGTGGAAAATGTATCATGCTATGAATACTTACTTGGATCATTGGTCAAGCGACTAAGCATCCCAAATTCCAAAGTCAAGGTTCCACCACCAGCAGTTGACGTTATCTAAATACACCAAAAATTGCATTTCACAAGCTACCCAGTCATTTTAGGATATTGAATTCATGGAGTCAATTCTACAATGAATAACATGTAGCAGCAAAAAACATTTATTCTAACTGTTTGAAAAAGAGGGGTGCTACAAGGTGAGGAAAGCATTGGCAAGTATCTCAAGAAATTCACATAAAAGGAGAAAAAGAGGGTGGCTTTACCCTGCTTTCCTGTTCATCAACCCCATATAGAAGATTGACAGACCCAAATGGAATTCCTGCAGTACATCATAGCTTAAGATCAAATTAATATAATATTACAGCATTAATGAACTTGCAAGGCCAATACTCAAAACACACAATTGCTTTCAGAAATGTTAAATTTAGAGATTGATGGTAAGACAGACTCTATCCAACAAAAATAAAGCTACAAAACACATCCCCTAAAGCTAAGCTTGAAGACAATAACTAAGAGGTCCTATTAATTAAAAAAATGTCAAAAATATGATAGGCTTAAAACAAACCACAAATATAAATTCATTATGAATTGCCAGAAACATAAACTCATGAGTCATGACCACTCATAGAACTACAGATATAGTGCAAATTCTGTGTCCATGCTGATTTCACCCACCTCTCAAGGATGGAATGCCAAAAACCACAAGAAATGCAGCAAATGTCAGTATCTAGTAGTCATACCTGTAGGAGTGTCAAATGCAGGTAGCATTCTCCGAGCCAAATCCTCAGCTAAGTCAAGTAATTGATTGTCATAGGATGGAATTCTCATACCCTGCAACCAAAAGATGGAAGTGGCATTCTCCCTGGATAGAATATTGAAAGGGTATCTAGGCGAAAGGGTATCTAGGCATTTACTCATTATTGAGGAGCAATCAAGCACATCAAGTTTCAAATATAAGATAAATTAGCACCCAAGAACATGCTGTCTTTAAGCTATAACTTACATGCAGCATGCAAATACTTGTGTGTCATGCACATTGCTTTCTTAATGCTTTATTTTGATATTTATTCATCGTAAAAGGCAATAGAATTCATTACTAAACGTTACGTATTCTGCCTTATCCTTAACTAGAAAGATATTGAAAAGAAAAGATTTACAAAGGTGATCATTGCATTTACCGTAGCATAATCACTTGCAATAAGATGAGCAGAGAGTAAACCTCCAAGGACCCGGATGGTAGTCTCAAAGACAGATACTGTTTTATTCTGGAAACAAGATAACAGAATTAAAAAAAAAAAATAGATAAGATGTCTTCTGATAACTACAGACATAGGTTTATAACTTCAGAAGGATAGTCATTTGATTGCTCGACCAAAATGATAGGAGGGGTAACATGGCTTGTAATTTCTATGATGTAAATTTCAATATAAAAATGCATTGATGCCTGTTAAAAGGTTATTCCTATCAAAGTATCAAAACATGTGAGCTCAAATCATCATAGTAAATGCTTACTCACTATATCAAACCGAAGATTTTTACCAATCCAATCAACAGAGGAAGTGAACTGTTCTCGGTCACCAAGTAGAGCCAGCATATCCAATGAGTCAATCTGCGGCAGCATTAATATGTTCACCAAACTTTCATATAATAGCTTAAAGACAAAGAACCAGGAACAAGGATATCACCAACCAGAGTCAAAGCATAACCACCAAGACTGTCTTCTCCTTCACATGATAGAGGCTTTAATTCATCAAGCGGAAAAGCATGTTCCATGTATCCATTAAAAGCATGATAGAACATTTCACGAACCTATATCATACCATCAACAAAAGCATATCACGCACATGAAAAAAAATCAATTCTTTATTTATTTTCTAAAAAGAGTGATACTATTCCCAAAACAGAGATGGCGCAATTCACCAAAAATTCGTAAGAGGAAAAAATACATAGAGGGATTTTTGTCAATTGAGCAATGCTTAAAGCTTCAATTAGTGTGATTGCAAATAAATTCATCAATGCAATTAAATAATAAATGGGCAGGATCAAATTTATAAAACTTGTAAAATTTACTTATAATCACCATAAATAAGAGCAATTCTCGAAGTCCAGTAATTACAGAAGAGAGAGAGAGAGAGAGAGGAAACAGCTAAAAAACTTGAAATTCGATGATAAAGCTAAGAGGTGAATGCTTGAGCAATGACAGATCTAATGTTCAAGAAGAAGAAGAAGAAGAGTTTTCTTCTTTTCTTTTTATGATTAAAAAGAAGAGGAGGCAAATTTAAAAAAGGAAGGAGGGAGGGAGTACCTCGTCTCGAAGAAGTGTGGCTTCCTCGGGAGTGACACCATCAGCCGCAGTTTGTCGAAGGAAGATAATGTTGTTGTGGTTGGTGTCGGCAGATAATATTGAGAGCAGCAGCAGCAACAAGGGCAGGCATCGTTGTTTCCAGGTTTTTTCCATTCCTTGCTCTCTCTGATTCTAGTCTCTCTGTTGTTTTGGTAACAACGAAGATATACAACAGCAAATAATAAATAAATAGATATGATGAATGAATGAATGCTCGTGTTTGAGTTGTGCCCTTACTGAGAATTGAGCTTCTCTTTGCTCTTCAGTTTTACTTTTACTAGGAATCCATTTCCCTTCCGTCCCAGCCGAGTTTGGTAAGTGTTGCATACACCCCCTTTTTGGTAAGGCTAGTAGCAAGAAATAAAAAATAAAACAGAGTTGAAATAAAAATGAAACTTAGTTTGTGTTTTTTGATTGTGCGTATGGATTTTTGTATAAAATATTTTTTTAATTTTTAATGTTTGAATATTAAAATTATAAAAAATACTCAAAAAACATCAATTCAATATTTTTAAAAATAAGATCACTTTTCAAAAAAAAAAAAAATACTCTCAGAGAGATTCTTAATCATGCATCAATTAATTTAAACATGTTTTTAGTATGTATTTGTGAATCTGTATTTTATTTTTTGTTAAAGATAATTAGAAAAAATTAATAATAAGTTAATTTTTAAAAACTAAATTATTGACAAGTTCGTTATAATTTTTTAAGATTAATAAATCTATTTTTATAATCTGTATATGATATCAATATTATTCTTTATATTTTTTTTATTTTTTTTATTTATCACTATTTTTTATAATATTTTTTTAGTTTTTTATTTATATTTTTTTGAAAAAAATATTATTTCTTATTCTCTGCTCTTGAAATATTTATCACTCTACACTTAGACTATATTATTTTTATTCTTATTATCATTGTTTTTTATTTTTTTTCTTAACACTTTTTTTTTAAGATTATTATACAAAAACTAAGAAAATGATGTTTCAATTTAGCAAGTGCAATATTATCCTATTTTTTTTACTACTTTAAAAATGAGTTTGAAATTTTAGATGTTTCTATCAACACACATGACATTCACTATATTTTATAACATCTAAGCATTAGTTCATAGTTATATTTTTTTGTCTATTGTCAACAAATATCCTAACAACACCTACACATTAATTCATCCACGTTAAAAAAAAATACAAGTTGGAATAGACATGTTAATATTTTTTTTGTATTTATTAGCACAAATAATTATTAGTTTATTTAATTAAATGCATGAATAGAGTTTTTAATTTATAATTATAATTTTTATTATAAAAAACATATTTACATATTTATTTTTTTATCAAAGAATAATTATCTAATTCATAGTAAAATACAGGTAAAATAATTAGTACCGAACTATGTATACATAACTCTTGGTGAATCCATCAAACACAGCACAGGAATGCTTCTTTGTATATATATAAAAAATTCTAAAGGAATGCCTCTTTGTATATATAAAAAAAATTCTAAACACTATCCCAACAACCTCTATGAATATAAATTAAAAAAAAAATTCCGGAAACAATGGTATGCTGAGAATTTTTAAATGTTATAATGATTATTTTTTTAAATAATTTTTAATATAAATATATCAAAACAATTGAAAAATACTAAAATTAATTAATTAAAAAAATAAAAAATATTAAAAAAACACTTGCCCGCATCCCACCCATTACAAAAAGAAGGGATCAGAGCCATATGAAACCGCAATAAAATAATAACATTGCATCTTAACATCTTTAAGGTGTTGTTTTGGTGAAAAATTGATAGCAGACTCGAACGAGCTATGGCAAAGATAACAATTGACCACGGATACATTTTTCAAGCGAGCCCTACAGGAACTCTCTTTAGAAAGAAAGAATTCGAGGGCGAGAAAGCCAAATTTTCAGCGCATGACAGCACATTCAAATCCCTGATAAACCATGTTCAGGTCCAACTGTACCACAACACCACCCAAGGTTAGCCAATCTTTCATCTCATTAAACGGGAGAATGGGTCTGGGGATGCATATAGATCAGAAAGTGAGTTTCTGTCGGAAAGAATACTAATAACGCTAGCATTGCAGAGACATTGGACCAAGTTAACATTCAAAAAGAAAAAAAAAACAGATTCCCAACTGTTTGTTGATATAAAAAATATGAAAAATATTTGGCGGTTATAACAGATCTGCAAAAGAATTTCATAGATATATGATGACAAGCTAATTAAATTGATTATGGTGAAGTTACATGCGTGCTGATTTCATCCACTTCAGGCCTGCAAATGGAGGAAGAAACAAATCATGCACCGCAGAAGGTTGATAATTAATAAATATAACAGCAAATAGAAGCATGTTACACAAATTGACTTGCACACCTAACAAACTCCAACTCATGAAATTATTTTTAAGATAATGAATACAGCAGTCTAGGATGGTTGAAATAAATGAAGAGATAGAATGCAAGATGGACATAATAACAGCCTAGAGTAACATACCTGTTGCTTTTTCTTCTTTGGCCTCCTCTTCCTCCGGGGTTTATGAGCATCGGAATTTGAACTTAGATTACTGCTGTGGCCTGTCCTTGTACTTGAAGAACCCCCTGCCCTAAAGGAAGATCCACTTATGCTACTTGATGTATTACTAGATGTAGAAATTCCAGCCCTCTGTTTCCATGAATCTTTGCTTGATGAAGCTCCAAACCTTGATTGAGCATGCACTGGATTTGCATGCAAATTATTTGAAGGCCGAGGAGGAGGCATTAGAGCTCTGCCAGCTGTCTGTCTCCATGGAAAAAACTGATGTCAGAAAAAATGTTCATTTTCTTTTTTATAACAAAAAAAATAAAAATAAAAAATAGCTGATATATAATTTCATTAAAACAGTGCAATATTCGGGTTTAAAAAGTGACCTGATTCCTTTCATCGCTTGACATTCCAGATGCTGCTTTGCCAGAAGCACTAGAAGCTGGTTCCCTGAAAACAAATTATAATATGCACCTTTTAAGGTATAAACCAGTTGACAACATATGCAAAACTATATTATGACAATCTAAATATAGGACCAAATGGGTGCGCAGTGCTTCCAGTCTAATGTGACAGCATAAAGCTTGCAGAATAAACCAGTGTACATGCATATTTATATTTTCATTGCTATCTTGATTCAGTAGTAAATGTGACTGATAAAAACATGAAAGAAATACAAATCAAGCTGCTGATAAGATAAAATAACTTGCCCAACTGCAAATGTAGATCTTGAAACTAGAATCTTCCCTCACAGTTATGGTATATACCTTGTACTTTTATCTGTCCATTCATCATCTGCATCAGCTTCATCACTCGAGGTTCCAGCTAAAAAGAAATCATCTTCACTCAGATCCAAAAGACCATCATCCTCACTCCCTGTCTCTGTTAAGGTAAGTAAAAAAAAAACATTCATCACAATAATAAGAAGATATCACAAGAAAACCACTATAATGAGATGGTATTAGCAGGTAAACAGCATTAACAGGTGTATAATCCACAAAGCCTTTTGTAATGTGGAAAGCATTACTGGTGGGTGCTTGCTCGTTCAGCTTATGACCTGTATCATTTATCTTAAATCAAAGTTGTCACTCTAGTGATCTGCCCACAACCCAATAAATGGGAAAACATTTAAAGCTAAGTAATATCTACCAGGCATAGAGGCTGGGTTCCCACTATTGGCAAGGGCACAAACAAAAACCTCATTTCTTCATTCTGGCTATGTACAAATTTGCAAAGTATTGTGGTGCACAGAATGGTAAGATAGGGAAAAACAGTCTTCCTATGACAACCGACAGTTTATTCTTTATTAATACAGATACACATAATTGTATATTTTAGTTTCATTTCTTGAGGAAAATGATTTATCTAAACACAAATGCCTGCAAAAAAGCTTAATCCATGGAGCAGATCCACAAGCATCAAACGGTGATGTTTCTACATCAAGATTTCAATAACAAACCATATCAACCACTCACCGCTATATCCTATACAAGGGTCATTCTTTGGGTCCAGTAGCCAAGCAAGAAAGTTCATATCATTTTATTTAGAAAGTTGCAGAGGTAAGCAAAACAAAGAAGATACCTTCCAAATCCTTGCCGCTGGCTGCAGCAGCAACTAAGTTGGCTTTAATCTGCTTGCGCAATCTATTTCTCCTATCAACTTTGTCTGAATCATCACCTCCAGTAAATAAAGATACATATTTCTCGGTCTTGGGGAAAAACTGCAATTCCAAGAGAAAATAGCAATGTAAAATAGAAGGAAAAAAAAAAAACCTTCAGCTTAGAAAGATTTCTTTTTTAAAAGGGGAAAAAAAACAAGAAGCAGGACAAGCGGAGCTCATGTATTTATTTAAAATACTTCTCCAAGAAGACTCAAGTGTAAACTAAATGCAATACAGTCAACATTTCATCTCACACTGTATGGTAGACTGTATCTTTAGTTTCAATCAGGTTAGTACAGAACAACAGTAAATGTCCATTACATTTTTACTCAACTGAAGGGCAAAATATAGCGTTGCAAAGATACATTTAGAGCAGCAGCAGCTTACCCTAACATATTCAAGATCTTCTTTCAATTTAGAAAGCTGATCAGCAACATCAGCATCTTGGGGTAGCTGACCAGATGAAGCGCGCTGCAGTTTCTCAAGACGCCGTATTCTTCTTTCTATCTTTCTTCTCTCTAAACAAAACAAAGGACATGACTTTGAGGATTCAGCTTGAGACTAAATAATGAAAAATATATATATTTCACATTAAGTTGTTACCAAAAAACTTAATCTTCCGAACAC
>NW_011499881.1:1702192-1716566 GCF_000495115.2 Populus euphratica
TAAGCTTCCGATCACGCAAGAAAATCTTGCGTTCAAGAGCCAAACGAGTATGAATTTCTTGTTGCTTCTTCAATTCCTCTAACCTCTTTTCTTGAGCTTCTCTTACTTGAGGTGGAAGTTCCTTGTATTAAAAAGAGAACTAATTAATGGTGAAAAAAACCCTAGTTGAAAGTGAAAAAAGGAAGTAAGAAAGTAGTACCTTGCGGAGCATGCGATCTACAGAGCGGATTTGGTTCTTGATAGAAACGGATTTGGGCTTTTGTTTAGGCTTCTTGTCTACGCCTAATCCTTTGGAACGGCGACCTACAGGGGGTTTGCGCTCAGCCACTCTCCGTTTGCCATAGCCACCATGGGCCATGTTGCTGTTCAAAAGTTGATATGCCTCCCTTCCCCCACTCCCCTCTTCTGTTTTGTTTATTCTCGTTCACTCGCTCGACAAGATTTGGGATCCTTTCGCTATGCTATGATACGACCTTTTTCTTCTGCTTCGCTTGTTTGTTTTAAAAAAAGTGTTTGTAGTTTTTTTAAATTATTTTATTTATTTATTAATATTAAAAATAAATTTTAAAATATAAAAAATATTATTTTCATATATTTTTATATAAAAAAATAATTATTATCACAACCTTAAATATTATTTTAGCATCATTAATGGTCCGTACAATGTCATATACAATGTCATAGGCTAAATAAACAAAAAATTATAACCAAAAAAATTAGGAAACAATTATATTTAAAAAAATTAAAAAAATCTAATAATTAGATTTAATTTTTATTACTTTTATAATACAATATAATACAATAAAAAGTGAGATAGCTACAACAAATAAAAAAATTTATTTTCAACAAAGTAGAGCTAACAGATGAAACATGTGACATAAATACGAAATATATATAGATTACACATATATCAGGCATTCTAAGTTATAATATCAGAATAATTTAATAAAAATAAAATTAAAAATAAATAAAATTAAAATTAAAAAAATATGAAACAAATATAAATCAAGTTGTTTAATATCGCAACATGTATTTTTTACTTAATTATGTTTAATAAATTTATTTATTAAAATTAATTTGTAATAGAAATCATACTTAAAATTTTTTGAATAAAATAAAAGGAAAAAAATATTATGTAAGGCTATATGTATTAAAAACATTTTAAAATTTTAAAAATAAATTTAATCTATAATATATATAAAAAAATATAAATGTATCATAATAGCCTCTTAAAAAAATTAAATACACCTAATATAATAAATTACTATTATTTAAAAAATACTTAATAAACCAAAGAAATGACATAAAAGATGTATTAATTAAAACATAAACTTAAAAATTATATAAAAAATATATCTTAAAAAATTGTTAATTAAGAAAATCAAAATAAAAAAATAATAAGATTATGCACTGCTAACCCTAGCAAGTCAAGTCAAGTGCTCGGCGCATCAAAATATAGCCTGGGGGTATTTATTTTTTTTTAATTGATGGAATAAACATCGTTTTTAACTTGAAACACTTAAGAAATCATTTTATATACCTTGTTAACTTAAAAATATATTAAAAAAACACCTGAAAACCTGAAATAAAATTTTTTCTCGAGTTCGTATTTATGTTTTTAGACACTTTCAAAGAGAAAAAAAAAACATTTATTCTAAATTCTTCTCAAATCACTTGACAATAAAATTAATTGTTTTAATAATCAAAATCATCATAAATGATATTTTTTTTCTTTCTACATTGAAGTCCGAAAAGTCTTTTTTTCTCCCCTTACCAAAAAAGTGATTGAAAAAAAAAATCTAGTATCAAAATAGATCTTTTTTGAAAAAAAAATAAGGGATTAAAATAAATTTCAAAAACACCACCTATTTAACCCTTTTTTTCCACTTTAGTTATCTATTTTTTAATTCAACCTTTCATGAAAAAAATTCAATTGAGTATTGATTTGGGTTAAGAGAAGATAAAATACATAAAATAAAAATTAAATTAAAAAATAATAAAAAATCACTTACAGTTCAGGAAGGAGCTCTTCTAGTACATAGTTAATATTTTTTAATCAATGAATACACTTCAGTGTTCTTGGAGGATGTGGGGAAGATATTTTTAAAGTATTAAAAATATATTAAAATATTTATTTTATATATATTTTTTTTATGTTTAACATTACCATATTAAATGATAAAAATAACTAAAAATATTAATTTAAAGTTTTTTAAAAACACAACCCAGCCACACTCACAAACAGTGCATTGTGGTGCTGTTCCGCTTAGTACTCGCAGATCTCACATCTCTTTTAAATTAAATTACATATTAAATAATTGAATACCATTCAAATATATAGTTGAAGCAGCTAAAAACATTTAAAACTTGTTCAATTATTTCAAGATAGATTGAACTACTCATCCAAAGTTACATAGGAAAAGCAACAAAGCTTGGAGCCAGGGTGTATCATGACTTAACGAGAGTTTGGATCTACGAGGGTCCCTAAAAAGAGCTATTTTTCTGAATTTTTTTTTATCCAAAGACAGGTGACGAGCTGGCTTTGAAACGGATCAACCAAGTTCAATCCAATTCCTGATTCATTCAGTTCAAGCCAAATCAATCCAGTTCTTACCGAATCAATTACTAAACCTTTGAACCAAACCGGTTCAAGGTCCGATTTACTAGTTAAACCAACTCCTCCAATCCGGTTCTAATAACTAAAGGTGGTATCTAAATTCTGGTTACAAACCAATGAAAATTACCAACCTGTGTCAACCTCCTTGGGGCAAAAATACGGGACAAGGGATTTTCCCGCATATTTACACATTGTATACTGTATGACTCAGCTCTGGGTAGCCATTTCTTTAGTTAAACTACCATTAATCTTCTCTGTCGTCATTTTTCTTTTATTTGGGATGATTTTGACACTGTTTCTGCTTGTTAGGCAGCATCCACATTAGACAGAAACAAAGATGCCCTGCAACAATGGAAAAAATAATAATAATGCAGTAAGCGGGAGCGAAGGCAGATGATGACTGAAAGTTCGCGTTTACAAAACAATGGGCTGCTCTCCTTCAAGCTCGGAGATAACGATTAATGCGTCAGTCAAAGACAGGGAAAGGGGTTCTGATTTTACATTTGGATTGATAACCTGCAAAATTAAGGTTTGATGAGATGTCTAGACCAAAATGGTTAAAAACTAAACCAAATGCTAATATACTTTCTTAATCGTCTATACCTTTCTAGAATCTTTCACATAGCCTATAGCAACCTCTCGACGCAATAATGCCCTTTCAGAGAGCTCTGCGAACGAAGGATTCTCCCCCTCCTTCATGTAGAGGTTGATGTCCTGCCAAAGAAACACAGAATAACGCAGCTAAAATGTGTTAAATGGGTTGGTACTGAATAAACTCCATACTAATTCTAGAATGTTTAGTCCATCATCCGCAACTCAAGGAAATAGAAAAGAGCAGCCCCGAATCTCCTTCCACGACCGAGTCACCCTTTGATGAGAAATATGCCAACTCACCTGAGGAGGCTTGACACCAAAATACAATACAAGGAAGATGGTTTACCTTCACATATATTTCATCACCCTCTGCATTCAAGATGTCTTTCCACACCTCATTCAATTCACTGTTCTCTGCAACTGTTATGTAAACAAAAAGTTACTCGAACATGGTAATAATGGAAGAGTGTAACAGCAAGTAGAGTACAATGATTCGAGACCTTGAGCTGTCACAAGGCTCATTACTTCCTCTGCTGCTATATAAGTCAAGGACGGCTTGATTCTTGAAATCTGAAGAGATAGCATGAGCTTAATAAATACCCACACAAAACAACAGTGTTCTTGACATAAAGCTGAACGAGGCTGTTATAGGATGTGTTACTTGTTTGCCTAATTTTGAGTCGACAATCTCTGCAACTAGATTTTGAACCTGCAGAACAGTTTGTTATATTGATGAGTTGATTATCATTTCTCAAAAAGATAGATCAATTCATTATGGCTAAACCTTTTTGGATTAAAAACTCTCAAAACTAATCTTCAGAAATAAAAAACATGGATCCATATGATCAACTGAAATTAAAAGGAATCATGTTCACCTTGACTCCAAGTTTGTTGCAGATATTTTCAGCAAGAAGAAGAGAGAAAGCAGATTGCTTGTCTGCCCTGGATGGATCTGAAGATGGATAAGAATTAGTGCGATGCCACATCAACCCAATAAAGCTTTGCATGTTGTTATCTCCAAGGCACGTATTTTTACCTCCTAGAAGCCATTCTCTATCAGATATTACCACGATTGAAAAGGAAATATCTTCATCTTTATTGAAAGAATTCTGAATATCCAATATGGTTTCCTGTAATGCATCAAAATTCATGGGGTTTCCAATCTGCAATATTTGAAAGATCATAAAGCATTAGACTCAAAGAAAAGAAGGTTTCCAAGAAAAACAAAATAAAGAAAATGGTGTAAAATGGCTGTTCTTGGCTTGGATGAATTAGACAGTACCCTATGGGAAACCTGGATGTTTTTTAGTTTTCTTTGATTAGCAACGCTGCTGGTCCTCTTCCTCTCATCTAACGGCACATCTGATAATATCTCCTGCATATATTTGTAGAGGAGGTGAAACTAAACTATAGATCAACACATTTGATCTAGAAGCTGAGAGCACGTCATGTGTAAACATTAAGTTCTGTTCTATCAAGTTCCAAAAATTATGAGTCAAATCACGGGGGATGCCAGACTTAAAGTGTCCAATAGCTAAACAGATACTAAATGCAAGAGGAGACTCGACAAGAAGAAGATGAAGAGGAGGAGAAACAAAGCACAGAAAGTTATGCTTTGACATGAGAAGTTATCAATGGGACTGGAAACAAACAGGCAATTCATTCTTATTCAGTAAGAAATGCAAATTGACAAAAAGCTATTGGTAAAATCCTTTCCGGGCTGAAAACTGGAAAAGTGCAACAAAGAAACCCTCTTGGTGAGAATCCGGATACAATGAAACAAACAAAATGTCCATATACACTTTCACGAAGTTAGAAGCTAAACAAAGGATATATATGATAATGGTACATTTCTACAGAAGCATTCTGCAAACAACAATTCTGAAACATTTAAATTCTCCAATACAGACTACAGCTGACTAAATCATCTCTTTACTGTGTATATCCAATGCCACCTTCAACATGGTATTCCTCTATTCTCCAGAATAAATGTATCAATTTACTAATCAATTAATCCATGGGATATGTATCCTGGATCATTGATTGCCTTAAGGTTAGCAATAATTTTTTATAGCCTGTTCCTAAACCATTTCTGATAAGTTGCACGTCTACATCATACATGTTCTCATTATAATTGCTTGTGTGTAATTTAATTTTAAATTTCTGGTAAGCAAAACTGAATTTGAGGAGCAATTATTATTTAAATTAAGAGGTATGAAGATGAACTGCAAGAAAAATATTGAGAAAAGCTATTTAAATAAACAAGTTAAAAGCTCTAAATTATATAGCAGCATACCAACACACTCCCAGGTCCAAGATAATTATCATACTCGTCTATCATTTCTACAACATCTGGGCGCCATCCAAGAAGAAGAATTCGTTCTTTTGGTCCTAGACTCCAGTCTGATGCCTACATAGACAAGCAAAACAATCATACAAAGCAACAAATATAATCCAAAAGTAAACTACTGATTGAGCAATCATCTCTAGGAGAAGATACCTTTGACCCTGATCTGTTGGAGCGTTTTACTATATTTTCAAGTCGTGTTTTTCGCAATTCTATAGCAGAATTTAAATTGTCACTGTTATCTTCCGGAACTTCCAGATTTTGAAAAAAGGAAGCTCCTTCTTTGAAGACACTAGAATATGCAATTTGCAGGCTCCTATTACCGTGAACTGGACCAATGAACAAGATCTATGTAGCAAAAGCGAACAAATTAGAGAACAAATAAATAAGATCAAGGGGGAACCGTAATCAACCCAATAACATGAGTGAAGCCAACATATTTGAAACAACATACTGTGAACAAACATATCTTTCCATGTGAAGTAGTAGCCATCTAAAATTTATATAATGAAGTGGACAATGAGATAACATAAGACAACACAATGGCATGGCATATAGGATATATACTGCATAACATAAAACCATTGATATTCACAAAGTAAAACATGAAGAAAGAGGTAAACTAGGCAACCATACAATTATATGCAGCCAGTGATGGTTGGAAATCACAGATAGTGCCCCTTCATACACTGGAAATTGCTCTAATTTATAGTAATTCTAGAACCTAAAGCTCAAAATATCTTTTCTGGGAAGATAGTAACTTAACTAATCCATTGAACTATACAGCATCATCGACTTCCACTTAATAATAAATGTTAATTTAGTTTATAGTTATCATCATTAACTGATCCAAATACAGTAAAATCCATTGAACTGCAGGCATTTGACTCCGAGTCTCAAACATGCAATCATCAATTAGAGATAGAAGCAACACTATTTTGCAGCAACAATCAAATCAATCAACCCATTGACATGCAAGGCCAAGGGCTCATATGCATGCCCGTTCTTAGTCAAATTTGGAACCATTGGATTTATCCTGGCAGCAAACTAACTGCTGCAGCATGTTGTTCCTTGAAATTAATCTGTTATCTTTATATTTTCCCAGGTAGATAATTGGATTTATCGGATTTAAAAATATTAAAATCAGCTACCATAGGCAGCATGTGATAAGACAGCGAAACAATAAAAACAACAATGCACACCTAGAAATTAATAAACCATGAGGCTGATATATGATTGTCAATTTGCAACAATATCCAATAATCATTCTTAAGTTTTCTGAGTACAACCTCAGTATTTTTTAATCAGGGTCAGACTGAAAAGATAAAGCAGTTTAATGTGGCTAAATAGGTTGGCATTTCAGGTTCCACTCTTTGCTTTCATATAGATATTAGAAGTTTCACTGGATTGCATCTCAAGGTTAGGATCCTAAATGCACAGATCATGTATGCTAGTTCAGAAATCCATAACATCCACATACTTTGTCAGCTTGCTGCACAACCTCATCATCATTTGGGTGGAAGAATATTTTCCCATCCCGGTAGAGACCACAAACCACTACCTGAAGAAGACAATATCAAACTTAGTGGACTGCATGTCAGTTATCTTCTAGCTGGAACCATGTTCATCAGATGACATTACCTCTTGAAATCCACGTCTTAGTTGCCTATATTTAATTCCAGCTAGAGCAGGAAAACTGAAAAGATTAAATACATTTTCTGCAACGAGTAAACATGATACTGATTAGCTCTTTCTGTACAAATACAAAATTGGGCAATGGAAAAGATATTTCATACAATAGAAAAAGGAAAAAGTTCTGCTATTTAAACTGATTAACTTCTAGGGGTATTGTATGGGGATATGTTTTAATAGCCCAAGAATTAACCCAACTTGCACAGAACCATTCTAATTTAAACCAAAGCCATTTGTGTTTAGGCAGGAATTTTCTTTTTTGCTTCAGATAGTAGAGTTGGTAAGGTTCAAGTAGTATTTAGGTCGTGCTGCTTTCTTTCAGTAGGAAATAGCATATTAACCCAAAAGGAAACCTAAACTGTCTCTCTCTCACAGACAATACTGGTAGCCATATTTATGTAAGGGAAATTCGCACCGTACTTTGATAATTAAGCAAGTGTCTGTAGATCTTTATAAGCCCCTTCTGTCGAGAACATTGAACAAATAATTTGGATGCAACATTTTCCACGGGCTCCACTTTCACTCCTGAAATTGATTTTAGAAGCTCGCATGTTTTGGAGTTTGAAACCTGTATATCAAAATGAACCCCATATTCAGTTAAATTTTGCACAATAAACTTCATTAAGTGATCAGGAAAAACCTAACATACCTCAACAATGGTGGGAACAGAATCCATCCTTTCAATAGGTTGAAGGACCAGCACAGATAGAAATGCATTGGTATCGATTTCATACCTAATCAATAGAAGATCAAAAACCAATATAATTCTAGTTTTTTCCTAGTCTTGCTTTCGCAAACAAATTCTTAGAACTGTACATTGCCAAAACATAGATGATCTGTTCACTAAGAAAAGAAGCAAGATTCAGATGCACAAAAAGTGAGACTTGTAATGGTCAGTTCCATCATTCTAATAAAATCAGAGGCCATTAGATCCAACATCCTTTTATCCTTCCCCATATTCCTGTAAACCCTATAAGAGCTACAGTATTTCTTGGTCAAGCAAAGTCCTATTGGCCAACACCTCAAGAAAGTCATCATGTTGATTATTTCAGGTGCATGCAAATTAAAATCATTGGTATCGCTAGCAAGCTGCCAAAGGCCAAAAATTTAGATCAAAAGGCACAAAAGGAGACAGCAGGGAACACTTCAAGTTATGTCATGTACTTGATCTGGAAGCAGTTGATCAATGGATTAAATTACAACAGTAATGATAATGACATGCAAAAGTACAAATAGTGATGAAAAAATTAACAAAAAGGTATTAAATGCAGTCAATTTAATGTGGTATCTTTGTAGTTTCTTTGTTGCTAATGACCATACTCTATGTAAGTTTCGTTGTTGCATATTGAACAAAATCCAGGGAAGTATCTTGGAAGGGTCTAATATATTTCCTACAAATCTTGAGTTCATCTACTACTGATGGTAAGGGCCAATGACCACCATAGTGGACAAAAGACACTGAAGGACAGCACTCCTTCAGTCAATGTAATTAAGGTACAAACCTTATCAGTCATCACGATAAAGCATCAAGGAAACATGGCTCATTGATACAATTTGGACCCAGATCCAAATATATTATCCACAATATTTACAGGTTAACAGATAAGCTTAAAAATGACATTTACCATGGTAAGAATATCTCTATCATTAACAAAGCAACTCTGGTGCTTGTCCGAGTACTACAAGATGATTTCCACAAAATGAAATGGAAGCAGTTTTGTGTGACATATTGCTAACATGTCAATTAATATGAGCAGATAGTCCTACAAATGTTGCTTTGAATTTCTTACCCATCTCCTTTTGTTGGCAGTATAATTATGGAACGTGCCTTGTCAGCTGCAGCTCTTTCAAATGATTTTGTTAAGCTAAGGTTGCAACTGTACGAATAAGAAGCTGAACATGTGAAAACAGAACACTCACAGATAGGTTGTCAAAATTCAAATGTAATGTATATGTTCTGGTTGTTTGAATTTATAAAATAATTTTATTGATGGGTAATTCTTTAATGAGAAGAAAGTTGTTGAAAGAAAAGTCCTAGATGCTTGGTGTGCCTTATAAAGAGAGAAGAAAGTTGTTGAAAGAAAAGTCCTAGATGCTTGGTGTGCTTTATAAAGAGAGAAATTCATACGTAATGAAATATTTGCATCGAAATTAAATTATCACCAAAATAAACAACTGTTACAACCAAAGGATGTTGATGACGAAAGAAGGAACTCTTGGCAAAGCCACAGGGAAAGAAAAGAACAAGGTTGAGGGATTTTGCAGAAGCCCTGCAGCAATTAGCAAAGAGGATTTAATTATACCATACCTTTTGGTGAGGACATCAATGTGGCTAAGATCTTTGGCGATATTGTCGGCTAGCTTGTCCATCTGCTTCCTTGGGAGGTCAGACATAAGTAGAATTTTCTGCCTCCTGTAAAGACATACAAAACATAATCAAAGGTGCGTACAGCACACGATACTGCAACAGAACAGTCCTAGCAGATGAGAATTAATTACCTAGCTGTAGCAGTACCTAAGCGGACAGCAAACTCATGGTACTTGTTTAGCTGCTTTAGTATGAAAGTAAGGTGACTGTTTACTCCGCAAATGATGATATGATCAGTCTCAAGAACTTGCATTTGTGCCCCTTCCCTGAGTCTTTGCATGTTATGCTGTCCAAGTAACAGTCTTAAGAATGCAACTTAAATACAATTCAGCATCAGTAAGTAGTTCCTGTTCCAATAGCTTACCCTGAACTGTTCTGTCATTGTGCTCAGTAGCCGAGAGTAGAACAATATACCCCATATAGCAAGAACAAAGCCAATAACGCGTTCAACTCGTGTTCTTTGCTGCAGTTCCATATATAATCAAGTTCTTTAGAATAGAGAAATGCAAGTAAAAAATTCTGAAAATGTTGGAAAATCTTTCTAATGAATGAGCTTTAGAAATTCCAAAAGCCAAGTTGGCTTGGAGGTAAATCCGTGCAAAATTACAAAGGCCACTATTAATCATGTATGGTGGCATTTGGAAGAGGTAAACAACCCCCCAACAAAAATAAAATAAAATCCCACCCAAAACAAAATCATGCATTTTCTTATATATTAAACATTCCCCCAAAAAACACATTGAAATAGCTTTTAATCCCTACACCCTTAATAATCACTCCTGTAAGCATTCACCTCTTTAACGCACCCTTAAATGAGTAGAAGATGAACACAAACATGCCCAAGCTTCCCAGAAGCAGTCCTCCAGAGATTGGCTACCCCTGTATTGTTAAACATAGCACAATCCCAGATTAGCAAACAAGTGAGAGCACTAGATGCAGCCAGAGTTGATTAAGAGAAGAACCAAGTAAGCAACCAATCACAGCTAGAGCGAGTTCCTTGATGAAGAAAGAATGGTTGGCATTGATAAAGGGAAAATGATTTTACTAAAAAAGCTCGCATAGAAGATTTTCAGCTTATAGAATGGAAACTTTACATCTGGTTAACAGAGATGAGCTATAACTAGATCAAACCTGAAGAGATCCTCTCCAATGTCTGTTTCAAATAGTTAAGAGACAAAATACAGGATGGAGGCATCATTAGATGGAACTTCTTTATGCAATGTTTGCACATTTTTCTCCATTGATCAACTTGAAAATAGAGCACATAGAAGGAACAAACATAAGGCACTGAAAGTCCAATGTCAACCAAATGTTTTAAAATTTCATCATATCCGTCAAAAAAGGTGACAACATGAAGACTGGAGGCAATGGCTGTGACTAAAATAAGCCTGGGGAAAATGAAACTTTAGTTACAAAAATGATAGCCTGCAAGATAGGCATATAGATGACATGTAAATTAAAAGTTTGTTGGTTTAAACTCTACATCTTAATGTATGAAATGCACAAAGATCCTCAAATAAAAATATGGGCATAGCTTTATCCATGCAATACATTTTAATTTTCCACATAGTCCCTCCAATCTGCATAAGCCAAAGGATTATGGCAAAATAAGTGCATTGCAATCTTGCAAAAGTTCCAAACCAAGAGGTTTTGGAGACAAAAATATCAAGGCATGGTGCAGGCATGCATAAAGCTAAACAGTTCCATTTTCCATCAGAAAGTAACAAAACTATCCTTTGTCATTGTATTCTCCAAAGGGAGCAGTTGTTGGTAGGTTACCTGAACTTGAAAAACAGGAAACCTCCAATGACAACAAATGAGAAGCAAGCCACGAGTAGCACCACAAAGGACCTACAACACGTTTACAACAACAATGATCACTGAAAAACAACGAACAAAACATAGGACCCTCATAACTTTTCACATGCTGAAAAACATAACTTGCCAATATAACCCAATCATTGATACTAAATTTTTTAGGCGCCTTATTTTTTGTGGGAATTTAAACTATGGAAGAGATTTAACAAATACCTTAAGCAGACCATGTCCTTTTCCAGTGAAGGTTTCATTGAAATACTCTGTTGCCCAAATGTTAACCCTTAGAGATTTAACAGATACCAGAACATTACGCAGACTGTATAATTTTCAAGTTAAGGTTTCAATTAAGTACTTTGGTACCAAAATTCTAACCCTAAAGATCAAGTTGTGCACATATTTACAAAAGTTTGCTAAATATTAATTTAAATATCCATCTCAGAAATCTAGTAACCCATTATACACTCAAAAAGATTGCAATGCTTCCCAAGCAGCCAAGTTTACCACAAAACTCCTAATGCAGAATAACACAGTTCGATTTAAGAGTGAATAATTGACAGATAGAACTATAGAAAACCTTCCTGGCATAATTGGTGATCAGTAGACCATTTGATTGTACAAACATGCTTGGGATTTATGCCATTAGAACTCTACTTATTTTGTTTTACAGGAGAACAAATCCATGGTTTGTTTTCCCTTAACTGCAGCTACATCAACTTTGTATCATAATGTCTTGATGACATCTTATCTTCTAATCCCTCAAAACATAAGGGATTTCATTTCAAAAGGAACTATCAAGATTTCAAATCAATAACGCACAAAACTTACTGTGATCTAGCTGATAGAGAGAGAAAAACAGGCACATGGACCAGAACAAGGAAATTTATTATTTCACTTACGTAGCAACATTTCTTTCAAGTTGCATGTTGAACAAATAAAGTAGGCGTGATAAGCTCCACTTAATATCTTGAAATGAGGGTAAGGACACATCCAACTGCAGAGGTGTTGGTTTGTTCAAGGAATTAGATACACAAGCAAATGGGGAATTTGTAGTTCCGAAAGTCCCAGCCAAGGAGGGAAGCAAGTCTTGGACAATCTTTATTAATGTATTTGCAGAATTTAAGTGTGTCAATAAGCAACACATTGCAATTAATCCAATTGTAAGTTTAGCTTGGGAATCCTGCACAGACAGTAGATCACATCAACATAAATATGACAAATTACAACAAACACATTTAGTTGTAAAATTGACTACAACGAGATAAGCAGAAATATCGTATATCAATATAGACCACTTTTCTTTCAGTACCGGATGTACACCAAAAGAAAACGCCATGAACCAAATATGTAAAATTGAACACATTAAGTACAGTAAGAATCAATGCAACCAAACCATTCTTTTATTTCCTCGTTGTGGAAACATCACGAATGGAAAAGGAAGGTCCCATTACTCTATTACAGTGTATCCAGCTTTTAACTTGTTCCATATTCAGGTTCTTTCACTTAATGCTTACCTCAGAGCTACTATTTGGCTTCGAACTCAGGAACTCGGGATGTGAATTATCTGGAATATCTGTATACACCACACTATCGATCTTATACCATGTGCTTTGATTAATGGCTTTACAATTCCCTGAAAATGTATTTTTTAAGATAAAATGTTATCACTGTTCATTTAAAAATGATTATGTAGCATCAGCAAAGCACCAAAATAGGAAGGATTATGCTAACAATTGACATATAAGTTAATGTCAAAACAGATTGATACAGCATTTTCTTTGATTTGAGGTGCTGAAATCGTTGCAAACTTATTGCCTCAGAAGTTATGGGCTCTAAGTAAAAATTTACATCCTTGTCAAACAAATAGATGAACTTGATACTACATTTAAGTAGACAGAACCCCAATCTAGCTACAGTTCTGACCTTGGTATCATACTTGAGCACTAAACGAGTGGTAAAGGGTTACGGCTTCAAACTCACCTCCAGGGTTGCATAATCCAAACTTACATGCTCCAGGAGCAGGAGATTTTATCCACCAAAATCGGCAGGGAAACGATTTCCTGTAAAAATACACTGTCAGTGTGAAGTTGTTGACATCATCCTATAAAACAAAGTACGAACATGACATGAATTTAGCACACTTTTCCATCTTTTCTGTTGGAAAAAAAAAACATATTGAGTGCAGCCATCTTAAATGCTCGGACAGGAACCAAGAGCAGCAGAGAACAAAGTAGACCTCTATCGGGCTGATACTATAAAATATTCTTGAAGAAACTCCTGTCTTACAGAGTATCTTGCATCCAAGAAATCAAACAAAGCCGAACAATTCTCGACTATGTAGGAAAATAATTCTTCAACATATTTTCCTGGAAAAATCTTTGTGAGAGCAACATTCACCATGAAAGGTCCACACACTGTCTTAACTATCTCAATTAATGAAGTCCACTTCTTGTTATTGTCAATGTTGTACTTGACTCCAGAAAATAAGTTTAAAATGCTACATACATCAACTCAAAAGAACGTGCGCGTACAGATACTGAAGATGGAGAAGTAACGACCTCTTAGGTGAAGAAGGAGTTTGATTCAGTCTGGGGATTCGAGGCGGTAAGATCCATGGGTGGGAGCTCTGCAAATGGCTGAGAAGCATCTCTCTTTTTCGATGTTTTTATATTGTTATATCCAGTGTTTGAGGAAAGTACTGAGAGAGAAAGAAAAGGAAGAGAGCGGTGAGATGTGATGTAGCAGTAGAAAGTGTGATGTTTTTCTGTTGAGATGGAAAAGGGAAGGGGAACTGGAGAGACAGAGGAGAAAAGAGAAGTACCCTTTCCAGTCCTGGTGTGCCCGTGTTGCTGACTCGCAGGAGGACAAAGGTATCTTGTGGACCACTTGGTGCGAGTGGCCATCTGTGTTTTATCCTCGTTCGGGACTTTTGGATCTTGTC
>NW_011500060.1:0-11279 GCF_000495115.2 Populus euphratica
CTTTTTGTGTTGCTAGGTTTCTTGCCAGACTCAAACCGACATCATTCTTGAAACACGTGTAGCTTCAATGAGCTGCCAAGATTTACTATTAAACACCATCTTAACATGTTTTTTAAATTATATTTATTATTTAATATATATCAATTATAAAAAGCCACCAACAAATATTCAAATTTATAATAAAACCAATGAAAAAAAAAAAAAGAAGCGCAGGTAAGAGAATTAAGTTGATTTTTTATTTAAAAACATCAAAATAATTATATTATTTTAAAAAATTAAAAAGACCAAAATTTACAAATCAAACCCTATACAATTTGTAAGCGTGATTTTTTTATTTTATTTTAGAGTTAAATTCATATTTTTATATGCAAAAAAAATTAAATGACCAACCTAACCCTATATAATTTATAAAAAATAAATATATCATGTTAAAAAAATCATTTTACCCTAATACCTAATTAAAAGATTTTTTGAGCTAAGAAAATTTAATCAAATCACAATTATAATGAACAGGAATTGAAGTCTTGGGCTACAATAACTTCTCATTCATCTTTAGGTTTTTTCCAAATGGTATTGTATGAGTTTTTTTCTTTTTTATAGTGGTAATTAATTGATTAAGATGAAACTTGAATTTAAAATATTGTTGTGTATAAAAAAGATTAAAACTTGATATTTTTTATAAGAAAAAAAGTAATTAATAAAACCAAAAAAGGTATAGAGGATGTATTGTGTTTTCATTGTATGTATTGAGGGGAAATACTCTAAATTGTAATTATAATTGTATTTTTTTATTTTATTTCACTTTAATCATCAAACTTTTTTTTTATATATTTTTATCTTTGTATATTGTGTTGAAAGGGAATTTAGCTTAGTTATGTGTTTAAGTTTATTTTCTAGAAGGATTTCTAAATCTAGATGAAAATCTCAATGCTGGGTTAATGTTTGATTTCAAATGAAAAAAATATTAGTTTTGTTTCTTGTAAAAAATTAGAGATCAAAATTGACAATGAGAGAGATTCAAGTTTTTTTTTTCTTTCAATACTAGGGCATTTCTTTAACATTTTTTGTCTTGAATTTTGGCAAAATTCAATTTTGGTCCATTTAGTTTGATACTATTTTGATTTGGTACAACACATCATTTTATTCATATCCTAGTCCTTATGTTTGAGAGATTCAAGAGAAAATCATTGTTAAACATATAAGAAGAGAAAAAATCATTGGTTTTTGACACCACAACAAGTAAAATGATTGATATTGATATCAAAGAGTTTCGTTTAATAATATAAGTTTATTTAGGTGAATTCTTTTTCATTTCGAGTTGATTTTTAGTTTTCTAAATTAAAGGTTTTTTTGAGGTTATATATGGATTTATTGAGATTTATAAGATATTTTTATAGGTGGTTTTAGATGAGAAATATATTTATTTGGGCACCAATGGGTGGAGCTTAAATTTTCTTCCATTTATATGGCTAGAGGAGAATTAGTAGATAATGTGTTACCTGTTATTTTTTTAAATAAAAAAAAAAGATAGATTAAACCATAAATAAAGGAGACATGATGAATGGGCTAGGCCTTGTCTGTGGGGAAAACACGTAGGCCCACCAAGGCCACACAATTTACTTGTTTTGTTGTTTGTTTTTTTTTTTAAATAAATAAATTAGAAACCATTAAAAATATTAATTAAAAATATTTTAAGATTTTTTTTTACCGTCCTTCATAGTATTATTTATTTATTTGACCATGACTATTATATAGTTTTTTTTAAAATATTTTTGATTAAATGCTCATATTATAAAATTCATTTTATAACATTAGAAATCACTTTTCTTGTGCAGCTTTTCATATTATAACATTAGTTTTTTTTTAAAAAAAAATTATATGACCACTAAATTTTATTTGGATATTATTTGATTAAATCGATTTTGATTTCATATTATATCATTCTAAACACTTTTTTTCTGTAGCCTTTCATGATGAATATTTTTTTCTTAAATTTTATTGGGTTGATTTTTATTATAATATAACCAAATAAAAAAATATATTCCAAAAGATTATCAATGAATCCCAGAAAGTTGAAATAGATCTAGTATAAGTGACATAATGAAAACCTATCCCAAGATATCAATATTATTAGAGTAAGAACCCCAACCCAACAAATACTAATTTATGAATGAGAAGTATAAGGAAGACATCATGAGACCAGTTAATTTTTGATAAGCTAATTTATTTTTTAAGAGAACTAAAAAGCGTCCTTTCTCATATAAGTTGAATAAATTCGAAAGTAATAATATTATCAATTCTAAATAAAAAAAGTGTTTTACATGAATTTTTTATAGTCTAAACAAAAATAACTCAATAGATCTAACCTAGTAAATTGATTTAGACCCACTTACAAATTTGATTCAAAATAGATGATTAAACCTAAAATTCTAAAGAAACTATTAAGTGCAAACAAGTCTTATGCTATAGCTAAAAATAATTAAAACCAAATATAAGTTAATTTCAAATAAGACCAAACAAATAAGGCAAAATAAGTCCAGAAAATAACGAACCCAATGTTTTAAAACCTAAACATACTAAGATAAAAACCAAAGTTGCCATGACTTTGGTGTTGGAGTGGTCTTCAAGTTAACTCGTTGTGCTGGGTTAGTTTTGACGCCACTATCATAGAGTTTTCCACAATAATGCATATCCAGTTTATTGTTCTGATTTTTTTAATGCATTGATATCAAAATTATTATAATTTATATAAAAAAACATATATTCAAGCAAAAGAAAAGGTAAGTGAAAGGTACAACATGCTAATAAAAATAGATTTAATTAAAGAGAAGTCTCTCTTTAATATCATAAAACTAGATGATAGGAAATATTGAACTCAAAACAATGTCATTAGTCAATTCAGTCCCTGAACTTCCAATGGACCTGGTTAGCACCTCAATTGGATTTGTTGATGTTGTAAATTTATACATGTCATCCAGACTGTGAGTTTGACTGGTTAACTTGAGTTGGTTCAACATGGCTTTGTCTCATTATATAAAAGGAAAGGCTTCTAACAACACTATCTTGAAAATTTTTAATCCTTGATATAAAACTGGGTTTTAACTGGGTTATATTTGAACTTACCAGGTCAACTAGATCACATCAAGTCAAGTCCCTCTTGGTCTAGTTTAAAACCTGAGCCAGACACTACAAGATTTCCAGTTTTAGTGACAAACACAATCCGTCGATATGAGATTCAGACTTTGTCGGTAAATTTTTTACTCACTAAGTCCTCGATGAAGAGTGTTCGTCGACATGTCCTTCATCTATAATACTACATTCTAGTGTTAAGTTTGTCGGGAAAAAAAATTATCAATGGTTTTACGAACAAAAAATATCAGCAAAAAAAAATTCTCGCTAGAAATATACCGATGAATTTATTCTATTAGTGATAGTGGCATTTCCTATAAATATTTTTCAACTCTTTGTAAAATGCGAACGAATGCATGCCATCTATAAATATGTTGGTGGGGTTTTTATTTTTTATTTTTAAATTATTTAGTATAAATAATATAAAATTATATAAATTAATAGTAAAAAAATGAATTGTGCAAATAAAATTTTATTAAACATTAAAAATAAAAAAAATAAAGTAAAAATATTTATTACAAATTGAATGTGTTTTTTTTAATATTAAATTAAATCAATATCGAAGCTGGAGAAGGAGGAGGAGGAGAAGGCTAGTTGTTCTCGGGACCAAACAACCAAAAAGAGGCTGCATATGTATCACCACTTTGTGATATCATGTTTATAATCATTTGATGAAATTGTTCATGTGTATTGCTATAAGGCCACAAACTTCTTAGATTGGGTGCTTGATATTGATTGGGAGCTTCCAACAATTGAGACACTATAGGTTGCTTACAAGTTCTTGACTGTAGTGTTAGGAAGCTCGTATACTTGATTTTTATCGACTTCATTGGATGATCCTACCTCCATCCACAAATCCAGATTGAAATCCAGATGACTTGAATGATTGTCCCCATATCTCTCTCTCAACCTGCTATTATAGGTTTCTTGAAAATGAAAAAATAAATCATCATATTCAATTCAAGAAAATTAATAACTTACAAAATAAAAGGGTTGAACTAACAAACCATAAAATGTTAAGCGCAGTTGTCAATGAACTGTTGCACCCTCTTTTGGTGGTCTCAGTCCTCACATACGTCTCTACAAATAGCTCCATTGGACTCGGTTTACGTCTAAGAGACATTGCCTGTTAGAAAAAAATTAATTAAGTAATAAAAAATTAAAATAATGATTTATTTTATTTAAATTAATTTTACCATCCATTTTGCATGTGCAACAAACAAAACGAAGCCACTAGTGTGTGTTGTTACCAAACCATGAATTTTATGGTTCTGGTTGCCAACATTGGACTATGAGCATCGTGTGAACTGCTCAGACTTCACGTGCTTAATATATTTCAACCATACATCTCTTGATATGTATAGCGATTTGAAATCCCTCTAAACTGCCATGTTGTTCCAACTTTGAAGATCATTATCTCTTGCATTGGTTTGGCCTTTTTTTATGCTTCATAAAAAAAAATCACGCAACCTACTTCCATAGTGACAAATTAGATTTTAAAACATATTTTTTATAAAAAAAAATATCGTATTGTTTTTGGTGTCATACCTAGTCATTGAGTGATTTTTCCACACCCTCCTCACAATATTGTCAAGTGTGTTGTCCTAGTTGAATTTGTCTTGTGTATAAACAATTTATTTGAAATAAAAATAATAATTTATTTACAATCATAATAATAATTTTGATTCCTTTGTTAGTGGTGTCATACCAATAGCATTTAAATAAAAATATTCTATTCTGCTTGCTATGATATTGCAGTTCGCTGACCTTTTCTAATCTATCATAGTAATCAACTTCTAACTCATTATAAGTCGATCCCTTAACACAAACACCGATGTTGTATGTTTTTCTTCCATACTTGTATTCTTTAGTATGGAATACATATCCATTAACAAAATACTTGTTGTAGCACTTAACCTTTCTTTCAGGGTCTAGGCTTAGTGAAAACAATGACTTAGCAGTACTCCTTCTCATTTGATAAACCTTATATATAATATACAACAATAAACAATAAACAATAAACAAGAATTTTGTAATGACATACAATAACTTTGCAAGAGATAATGAGTTTGTAATAGTAATTACATGTGTTCTGAACCACATGACAGATTGTTCATCTTATAATTGAAAGATTTGAAATTCGGTCAGCTGTGAGTCAATGAACAGTAAATATTGTTGGTGTTGCTTGCAAGGTTGTTCTAAATTATATGAGTTTATGATATTACAATATATAAATAGAATATTCTTAATAAAGTTAAATCAGTAGTACATATACTTACTGAATAAAAGGTCTTATCTCATTACAATTAAATAAAACATAATTATATGCCTGTTTAAACTTTATTTCTAGCAAATATCTTCCCTTTATGACATTTTTAAGTGTGGGTCATCCAAGATTAGAGAATATTGACAAGTTCCCATTGGAAGGCACTTCACCACCATCATCATGTCATGGAATGTGAATGATTCTCATTCTTAAATGAGGTTCAAAATAGTATAAGATAAATATTGAGATCTCCTTAACAATATAGCCCTCACATATCAAAGCCTTAACATACGCCTTGTTCTTAACCTTTTTCTTGATATTGAATAAGTACCTGCATTAAATTAATAAAATATTTTCAATTAAGAAAAACAAAGGAAATACTTTTATATATGAATTATATTGCAATTATAACATCTAAACGTTCGAATGGATACATCCATTTATACTGGATCAATCCTTTAGCTTTTACCTCGAACGGTAAATGTATGGGGAGATGCTCCATTGAGTAAAAAAATAATGGATGGAATATTATCTCAAGTTTGCATAGTGTCTCAATGATATTTTTTTCAAGCCTCTCAATGTGATCAATATTCAACTTGCTAGAGCATATATCTCAAAAGAAATGACTAATCTCTGTGAGTGCATCCCTTATCCCTTTTTGCAACAAATCACAATAAACTAATGGAATAAGTGTTTGCATAAACATATGGCAATCATGACTTTTCATTCCATGCAATTTGCATTCCTTCATATTAACCAACATTGATATGTTCGAAGCATGCCTATCAAAAAAATACAAACTCTTAAGCCATTTGTAGACTAATAGTTGTATATTTTTCTCTAACGTGAAACTTGCTCTTGGTTTTGCAATCCGTAGCCTATCACAAACCAACTCCATATTTTTATGGCTATAGAACAAAACTATATTCAATCTAGCTTTGATGTTTTCTTATGTCTTCCCCTTGACATCCATAATGGTGTTAAAAATGTTCTCAAACACGTTCTTTTCTATGTACATGACATCAAGGTTATGACAGAGGAGATTGGTCTTCCAATAAGGAAGCATCCAAATGATATTTTGTCTTACCCAATTGTGGGTTAAACCAAAACTAGAAAAATTCTGCTTACCTGATTGGAGACCAAATGATTAGTATTTAAAAATGTATTTTTATCAAGATTTTATATTATCATTTTGCACTTGAAGTATCAAGAACTCCTTAACTAAAGTAGGCCTATAATTTTCATGTGAAGATCTGGTTTTAATAAGGTCGTTTTTAAATCCGAATTATAGCAACAACGAAGAGGTCAGAATTTATCTTGCAGCCTAGACACTATTCAATATTCATCCTATATCTAGAGTTCTAGAAGTTCAAATGACCTCAATTTTTTTTCCTAGCCTATAAAAGGATGCATTTACCATGCATTTATGCATCTTGGTTTTTAGATCAAAATCATGCTCTTGCTTTCTCTCTTTGTATTTTTGTAATGCTTATGTTTTCTTTTCATTAATATCAAGTTTATGCTTTTCATTTCCTTTTATTTACTTAGTTAACTTTTATCTTATTTATGTTCTTATCTTGTTTATTTATGTTTTTCTGTTTCATTATGTTTAGCTAAGTTTATTATGTTAAAGTGAAAATGTTACACTAATGGTGTAAGAATAAGTACAGTGTAAACTTAATATGAATTTTAATGTTTGATACTAACATGTCTTGTATCTATTATCTTGCTCACTCTTTAATACTTTGCTTATTAAATGACTAATCTAAATTTATATCGTATAACACCTGGTACAACAAATACTTGGCACTTTCATAGCACAACCATATAGTATAACTGATACCTGTGCTATGAAAGAAACCTGATTTATAGTTAACATAAGTTATAATCATGAATGCCTGACAACATTTACAAGTATTAGCATTAATCGAATAAGATAACTAATGTAATCATGTTAACTATTTATAAGCTGATTAGAACCTTTTTTGTGTGTGGTTTCCAATTGAGTAATAAGAGTTTATACTATACCTGCTTGACATACCATTAGTAGATTCTCTAATCTTGATATTGGTTGTTATCATTGTTTAATCCTTACGTTAATCTTCCATCTCAAAGTTCTCATCAACTTCTTCTTCTTCTTTTTCTTTTTCTATACTACTACTATTGCTACTACTACTACTATTACTATTGTTATTATTGTTACTATTATTGTTGTTATTATTGTTATTGTATTATTGTTATTTATAATTTATACAATTAACCTCCGTACGGTTCGACCTTGGTCTTGCCGGGCTATTTATTACTTCGACACTCCTGCAGTTGGGAGAAGACATCAATCTTTTAGTCGTGTCACCAAATACAATGTCACCATACTTTGATACAACATCATGCAATTCTTCACCAGAAAGATGTGGGGGTGTAACATCCTTTTCAACTCTGCTAAAAAAGAAATCCTTTATGTTTTTTCTATACTTGTGATTCAGTGGCAAGAAACGACGGTGACTATCGCACGTCACCCGCTCGACATCCATTAGTGATTTTTGTTTGTTTGCTTGATTTAGGAGTCGCCACCTAGTATTTGATTGAAGGCTATCGGAAAACTTGAGTGTACTGATTTTGTCAAAGATTTGAGGATAAGGGACTAATTGCTGCAAAGGACGGTATTAGCACCACTAGCACACCTTACCTAAGGTAAGCCGCTTTGCAATTTGATGTGATTTGAAAATTTAAAATATTAGTCAAATTCTTAAGGCTTTAATAAACTAGTTATTAAATCCCAAAATACATATAGAAACATGTTCTTATATATTATTGAGAAATACAACATAATTTTATTTTTCCTTTAGATATATAACTAAAAAATATACATTAGAGAAAATACAATCACACACACGTATCCATTCTCTTTTTACTATGTTTACTCATCCATAGTTACAGGCTTAAAAAAGGTTACAATGTAAATAGAAATCAAAACTACCCACACAAAACCTTAACAATTCTAAAATTTATAGAATACACTTCCAAAAATCACAGGAACTGTAGAGAAGCCTTCTAGAATTTGCAAGAACAGGCGCGGTGTGTCTTCTCCACGTGCCACTGTACTACCACTAGTGGTGTAAGGGTTCACGCGCCACCATGAAATCCAAAGAGCGGGGGGGGGGGGGGATCCGTAATGGCTTACTCCCCTCTACATCTTCCTATCGGTCGTGAGTAACATCGTTACCTGCAAAACACCAAAAAACGCAACAAGCAAGTCTCTTTTAGTTTTTCTTTCTTTGTTTTCATATCGAATTCTTTGCCTTCCCCTTTTCAGATATACTTTTCTCTCTCTTGCTTTAGCTTCGCCAACTCTAGAGCCTGGTGTTGCATGCGCTGCTAATGGACCAAACATGTGGATGATTGGATTGGCAGTTTCCCACCTCCCATTTCATTTCTACAATAATGGTGTTGTCCATTGCTGCCATGGTTGTGAGATCGGCGCCCATACAAGTTTTGGTTTTCCACCCCTTCTTTACTATCCTTCAGCCTTTTTTCTCATTTCCTTATTCTCTATGTAATGAGCTACTAGACAAGGGATGCTGTTGTTGCTGGCCGGTTGATGGTGGTTGTTTGAGAAAGGGTTTGAAAGTCTATTAATGAGGGAATAGATGGTATTCTCGGTTGGGAGGTTTCATTCAGCTGAGATGGGGAATAAAGGATCTGATATGGTTGGGGGTCCTTAGCTCTCTCTAGGAGAGCAAAAACCAAGGACCTCGGGGGAAGGCAGCTGCATTTTCAAAAAAAAAGAAGAAGAGGGGGAGCTGTGTGGTTTTTTTGCTTTAAGAGGAAGAACGACGACTATTGTGGATGTTAGAGAAGATGAAAATGAGGGCTATATGTTGAGGACCGGGAGAGGGAGAGGGAGATGGCGGCCAGGTCTCTATTGGTTGGGAGAGGGGGTTTCTCTGTTTTTTTTCTTTTTTTATAAAGAGAGGGAGCGGTGGCTTCCCCTTAAAAAAAAGGATAGCTTCGTTTTTTTATTAGGGTTTTCTTTTTTCTATACTATTCCCTTTAATTGTTTTTTTCCACCAATTTTTTCTGCCAAGCGCCCCCCCTTTTTTTTAACTATAAACTTGCATTTATAGGTAAAATGTTGCTATGTTTCCAAACTGGTCCCTAAACTTTTCCTTTTCTTTTACTATAAATTTTGATTTTTTTGTATTTTTGAAAGTGAGCAATTCAACGTTGACTTAACAAGAAAAATCAGTAATTGTAAAATTAACGCATTAAAAGTTAAACGCGTTCAAAATACCTTTAAAAATTTAAATTCTTCTTAGATGACGTTGAAAATACTAAAAATGATGCAAATATATCAAAATGTATTTGTTTAGGGTTTTCATTGTTTTTTGCTATTTTTTGGTTTTTTCTGAAAATTCATCAAAAACATAGGTAGAAAATTAGGTAGCAACAGTGATAGTAAAAAAAAGCTTTACCTCAATTTATTAGCATGAATGCCTTGTTTTTCCATATAATATGAACATGCTAGTTTTCCTTGCATGCTCTAACTAGAAACCATTTCATAAGCTGTAAAATCATTGATAGTTCATATCAAAGCTACCCTCATAAGAAAATTTTGTTTCCTAGATATATCATATGTCAAAGCTTCATAAGACCACAACTGGATCAACTCGATAATTAATGGTTGAAGATAAACATCTATATTCTAGCTCGGGTTGTTAGGATCGAGTATGATACTAGATAAAAACATGAACTCTAACCTCATACACATTTCCAAAGATAAGTTATAAACCATGTGGATGACCAGCCAACAACAATAAAGAGCAGCAAGTGACTAGAATAGGTTAAATCTATCTGTATAAAGCCCAAGATGCACGTTTCTTGATTCAACTGAAAAGTGAGGATGCATCCTGTTAAAGTGTTTCCATGCTTCGCCATCAGAAGGATGCACCATCACTCCATCAACTGTATCATGTGATTGGTGCCATATCATGTGCTTAGTGGTCTTTGATGACATGAATAACCTCTATACTCTAGGTGTGATTGAGAAGTATCTAAATTTTTTATATGCCATGAGTTTTTCCCTTACTAGTTTTGTGTTTGTAATGGGAATGCCCATATGTCATGCACGCGGTCGGCTCAGTATTTTCAAGGTAGTATAACAAGTAGAAGTTAGGGCACATGTCAATTTTTTGGTATCTTAAACTGAGGGGTTTCATCATGGACTTTACAGCATAAAAGTTCTCTTTCAACCTATTCCCTTCAAGTAAAATGCTTCTTGCCTATTCAATCATTTTGTCATAACCAGCCTTACTCAACTCGTGTTCTGACTTGATGATGAAGACTTGTGCTATAGTCAATAATTTACTATGGTTTGTGCAGCCATCCCATAATGGTTCGTTAGAATCTTTCAATAGATAAAAAAACCTAGCTGCATCTACATTAGGTTCTTCTTCTATGATTGGACATTGACCAACATTACCTTGATTCATTCTTATTGCATCCAAAACTATATTCCTGTAAGGATTACTATTGTCATTTGTAACTCCATACATGTTGCTAGCACTAGATGTTGACCTAACCACCCTTTCTCCTATGCTTTTATTATGAACAAATAGTTCTCTATGTGCATACCAACACTGGTAATTCTCCATAACCCATTTGTGTAGAAGATGCATCATTACAACATCTGGATACATATACTTTTTATTTTGACACTTCCTGCATGGATACTGATTGATACTTAAAAGTGTATTTTTATCAAGGTTTTATATCATTATTTTACACTTGAAGTATCAATAACTCCTTAACTAAAACATGTTTTATAATAACAAGTCTTATACCATAAGATACCTTTAATTTATGGTAAATGTTCATTTTAAATGCA
>NW_011500060.1:15974-23862 GCF_000495115.2 Populus euphratica
ATTATTATTATTATTATTATTATTGTTACTACTACTACTACTACTATTACTATTATTATTGTTGTTATTGTTATTGTTATTATTATTATATTATTGTTATTTATAATTTGTACAATTAACTTCCTTGTGGTTCGACCTCGGTCTTGCCAGGTTATTTACTACTTCGACATTCCTACACTTGGGATAAGATATTAATCTTTTAGTCGTGTGAGATATCTAATACCACCTCTAGTAACATTTATGGGAATAGATGTTGTGAAATTAATAAAACCCTGAACCCCATCACAATAATCCATCTTTTGCAATCCTTGTGGTGATTCTCGATACATTTATGAACGATCATCCATGAATTTTATCAAACCTCTATAAAATTATGATAATAACATGTATTAATTAACTATGCTAGGTAAATAAATTTATAAAAATATTGGTTTACATCAAGATTATCCAACAAGCTAATTACAACTTCTCATAAATATTCATTATTAATTATTAATGTTCATACAAATTTATACATATAAATTTGTGAAAATTACAACTCTATAATAGCATTGATAAAAATTAAAATGGACCCATTAAACAAGCTATTAATTATTTCACAATAACATATGTAATTTTGTAATTCAATAAAGTTTCAACAATTTACAAACAAATATAATTTTAGAAAATCTAAAACAAACCATAACAAGTATAAAATTATACATTCATATACTACAAGTTTGTTTGAGAAATAATAATAAAACATGTACATACACTAACAAATACATATACTAAAAAAACAATAAAATTAACATTTAAATGTTAAAATTAAAAAGATAGATTTACGTATAAAAAATGATAAAATCCACAATAAATCAAAACACAAATGATGTGACCACGGAATTTAAAGAAATATGACTTGTGCTGAGAAGTGGAAGATTTTTTTTTAGGAGGGGGTGATTGCTTGCAGTTTATGAGGGGAGAGTTAGGATAGGGAAGAAAAAGAAAAAATAGTGGAGGAGAGGGTCGGTAAAGTGGTGATATATTTAATTTTTCCAATGGAATTATCGATGGACTTCTTCTATTGGTGATTATAATGGTGAATTGGTTATGTTACTGTATGGAGATCCCGATTTGAATCCCTCACTGATTTATTTGGTAAAATCGCCCATAAAAACGTCCACATTAACGAACTTTTTTTTATTTAAATTTGAATATTATGTTTGTAATTTTATTGGTGTATACCGACCATAGTATTCTATCAGTATATACTGACTGAATTATAGATGGAATAGTGTCCGTCAGTAATGATCACCATAATTTACCGATATAATTATTCCGTTAGTAATTTCACTAGTTTTAAGCGAATTTCTAGTAATGAGACATGGGATTAAGGTGGGGTGGTCTCCAGGTTAACTTGTTGTGTTGAGCTAGACACCACAATGAAAGAGTTTTCGATGACAATACTCATTTGGTTTATTGTTCTGATATTTTTTCAATATATTCATGCCAAAATTATTATAATTTATCCAAAAAACATATATTCAATAAAAAAAAAGAGTTTTGATTAAAAAGATGTCTCTTTTACTCTTATTTCAAATCTTCCAAATTTTTTACAAGTAAGATAAATAAATCATGGTATATTATTTTTTATGTTAATTTTTTTTTATTAGATTGTAAAACTACACTAAACTCTTTGTTCAGAAGAGAAATGTGGAGCCTTAAGAGAAGAAAAAACTACATTTGGCTTAGAAAAGGAAAAATCCTCTCTTTCAATATATATTGTATATTTCAATTTACAGGATGGTGCGAGTGTATATATATATAGTCTTTGATAAGTTACAACTAACTGTAACTATTATAACTAACTTTGACTGCAACCGTTACAATTAACTTAACTGCTAATCATGCCTGCAGACTTTAACTCCAGCGTCTGCAGATTTTAACTTCATTGTATCAATAGCATTTTGAATATTACAACATCCTCCCTTAATATGAAAATGAATATTCGTCTTTCCCATCTTGCTGAGAAGATAATGAAACTTTAGAAAACTAAGAGGTTTGGTGAGAATATTAGCCAATTAAAATCTAGAAGGAATGCAGATGGAATGCAAATGATTTTAATCAAATACTCCAGCAGTTTCTCCCTAACAAGATGACAATCTAGTTATATATGTTTAGTTATTTCATGGTCAACTGGATTGGAGACAATTTTTGAAGCAGGTTTCTGTCAGTATACAACAATGTAGCCTGAGAGTATGGTACTTGAAAATTAGCTAATAAATAAACTAACCATTGAAGCTCATATGTGATGGTTGCTAAACCTCTATACTTTGCTTTTACTAAGGACCTATTGATTGTAGGTTGCTTCTTTGATTTTCAAGAAATTAGTGAATCCCCAAGAAAAATTGAAAAACCAATGACACTTCTTCTAGTGTCAATGTAACCACCCCAATCACTATTAAAATATGCCTTTAAATACAAATTAGAATCAACCTTGAGAAATAATCCTTGGTTTAGGATGACCTTAAGATATTGAAGAACTCTCTCTACCACTTGCAAGTGCATTGCACGAGGGTTGGACATAAATTAGCCAAGAGCTTGGACTATATATGATAAATCTGGTCATATGATTGTGAGATAAAAAAGTCTGCTAATAAATCTTTGATAGGATGCAAGGTCAAATAATAAAGGACTAGGATCATTAGCAATAAGTCTTAAAGTTGAATCCATAAGAAAAAGTAATGGGTTTAGCATAAAAAAACCATTGTTTGTCAACACATTTAAAGCATACTTTCTTTGGTAAAGAGCAATACCTTAGGCAGATCTAACTACTTCAATGCCTAGAAAGTATTTCAATTCTCCAAAATCTTTTACAAGAAAGGATACACGAAGAAACTGTTTCACAATAGTTATTTCTGTAAGAGCATTAGAAGTGATGATCACATCATCAACATATATTAACAACACCATAAAGCTAGTTTAAGTGCATATGATGAAAAGGCTGGAATCTGACTTGGCTTGTCTGAAACCAAAGTGTAGTAAAGAGGAAGACAACTTATAAAACCATTGTGTAGAGGTTTATTTCATACCATATATAAGCTCTTTTTGAGTTTACAAACCTGAGAGTCATTTGGATTGGAAAAGCCTGGTGGAAATTACATTTATACCTCGTCATTCAAGTCTCCATGTAAGAAGGCATTATAAACGTCAAATTGATGTAAATGTCTTTGTTTAACAGTAGCAATAGGAAGAAGAACTCTAACTATTGTCATTTTAGTAATAGAAGGATAGGTATAAAAAAATCAATTCCCTCTTGTTGAGTAAAGCCTATAGCCATTAATCTAGCTTTGTATCTTTCAACACTGCCATTAGCTTGAAATTTCACTTTTATACCCATTTACAACCAATAACATATTTGTTATAAGGAAAAATTTCCAGATCCCAAGTAATTAGTACTTAAAAGTGTATTTTTATCAAGGTTTTAATAATCATTTTGCACTTAAAGTATCAGTAACTCCTTAACTAGAGCATGTTTTATAATAACAAGTTTGATAATATAAGATACCTTTAATTTATGGTAAATGCTTATTTTAAATGCAGGTGTTCTCACAATTTAAAGGATTGATTGTTGTTATTAATTATTGGAAGTGAAAGGACATAGAAAAGGCTAAGCTTACGAAGGAGATGTCGATTCACTTCAAATTCAAATACTGTTAAGTCATCGGATCATATCTAGAGCTATAGATCTTGGATTTCATATTAATTTATATGGCTGGAAAGATAAGAAATAGTCCTACAACTTTCATGGGTATGGAAGGACCTAAATTTATCATTTTCAAATTTAAAGTTTGGCAATAAAAGAGAAGTCTGAATCTGTCTTGCAATCCACCCTAAACACTACTCATATTTTTACCCATAACTAGAGTTCTAGAAATTCAAATGATCTAAAATTTGGTGGGTGGAAAGAAAAGATAATTTCCACTAACTTTTATGAAGAATGCTTTGCTAAATTCTGATTGAATCAATGTCAATTCAGCATTATTTCTTTAAGTCTTTCTCCTTCATAATATCTAGCTAAGTTAATTATGTTAAGATGAAAATGTTTCACTAATGGTGTTAGGATAAGTATAATATAAACACAATATGGACTTCAACACTTATATCCTAAACAAGTTGCTATTAACATGTTTTATCTTATTAATTTGTAATACCTTACTTGTTAAATGGTTAATCTAGATTTGTGTTGTATAACACTTGGTACATCAAATACTTGATCTTTTATAGTCTTCGGCCGACATCGTTATTATGAGAGGAACTTGATTTGTTGTCAACATAAGTTAGCATCATGAATAATTAATGAAATTTATAAGTATGGTGTTATGTAAATAAGATGATTAATATGATCATGTTGATAATTAATAAAGAGTTTATACCTTACTTATCTCTAATACTATTAGTGTATCCTCTAACAGTCTTCTTTAACTCATCTTCACCACCACCATCATGTTGTTGTTGTTGTTGTTGTTGTTGTTGTTGTTGTTGTTGTTGTTGTTGTTGTTGTTGTTGTTGTTGTTGTTGTTGTTGTTGTTGTTGTTGTTGTTATTATTTATAATTTATATGGTAAACCTCCTTGCGGTTCGACCCCGGTCTTGCCGGGTTATTTATTACTTTGACACTCCGACATTTGGGATAAAATATCAACTCTTTGATCGTGTCACCAAGTTTGGTTTTTCTTAAGAGCTGTAATTTCATTACTTATGGCATTATGCCAATGAGGAATTGAGCTAACTTGTTTATAAGTCTTTGGTTTAAAAATAGATGAAATAGTAGAAGTGTAAGCTTTATGTTTAAAAGACAATCTGGAATCACACAAGAAAGAGAATATAGAGCAGGGCGTACTAGAGGAAAAGCAGCTAGGAGATGCTGGATTTACTAAAGGAATCTAGGTTACAGTACTATAATAATATTGCTCTAAGTAATTAGGTAAATATTTAGTTCTTTCAGACCTTCTGAGATTGGAAGCATCTTTATTGTTAGATGAAGAATGTGTAGGAGCATAATTTTTTAAAGGTAAGTTTGTAGAAGAAACAGAGTTTTGAGAAACAGATTTTGTTGGGATACAAGAGATGGAATCATAGGTTTGAGGAAAGTCTGGAAACATAAAAGGTGTGTGAACTATGCCTGGAATAGATGGGAAAGTAGATTCATAGCTACATTTCAAAAGATAAAGGTTTCGAAAGTTGATAAGTTAAGGACTTTGTACCCTTTGATGTATGGAGGATAACCATGAAAAATGTATTTTATGGATTGTGGTTGAAATTTTCCTTGGTTGCTTATGATTGTGCTAACAAAGCATGAACAACCAAAAACTTTGGATTAGTCATAGGTTGGTGGTTTCTGAAAAAAAAATAATGGTGATATGGTGTTTAATTGTTGAGAATGAATAAGGGAGTGTAATTTATTAGATAAGTGGCTGTGAGAATGCAATTTTTCTAGTAGGGTAAAAGAAGTTTGGATTGAAACATAAGAGATCTGACTACATTTAATAGGTGTTGATGTTTCCTCTCAACCCTTCCATTTTGTTCAGTTGTTTTAACACAAGATAATTGATGAATAATGCCAAGCTTTTGATAAAAAAAATAAGCATGTTAAACTCTTGTCCATTATCTGACCTATGAGTTTGAATATTAGTGTTGAAATGAGTATTAACATAAGCTAAAAAGTTGGTAAGAATGGCTTTAGTTTTTTATTTGGATTTCATTAAAAACAACAAGGTGAATTTGGTGTAATCATCAATAATGGCAAGGAAGAATCTATAACCAGAGTAACAAGGAATAAAAAAAGGTCCCTAAATATTAATGTGAACCAATTAAAAGGGTTGATTGGATTTATTAGTTGATATAGGAAAATGCAGCCTTTTTTGCTTGGCTAAAAGACAAATCTCATAAATAGAGTTGTTATTAGCCGTTATAGAAAAATCAAAACTACTTAGGAGATTAATTTTTATATTGGAATATGGCCTAAACAAAAATGCCAAAGATCAGAGGCAACGATACATGATTTGACTACAGAACTAAAAGGCAAGCCAATAGAGCTGAGAGAGATTTCAGTATCAGATTCAACAAAAGGTCTATAAAGATGGTGTAGGCTAGATTGAACTTAAGCAAGCCCAATCATCCTTCATTTGCTTAAATCCTATAAGATACATTTATTTGAAGAAAAAATAATCCAATAAAATTATTAGAAGTTAATCTTGAGACAGAAACAAGGTTGACAGGGAAGGATGGAACATAAAAAGCATTGTGTAAAACGATATCAGGAGAAAATTTAACAGTTTCAATAAACACAAGTGGAACCGTTTGATTATTTGGTAAATGAACCTTGGAAGGAGTTTTAGGCAAAATGATTGAATAAAAAAGAAGAGGGCTACAGATCATATGATCTGTTGCTCTTATATTAAGAATCCAAGTGAATTGATTCTGTGATGAAGGAATGGTGTGACAAGAAAAGGACATATCTGATATAGATACAACATTAGTAATAGAGTTTAAGTTTGAGTTGGAAATGCTATTCACAAAAGTGAACAGATTTTGGATTTGCTTTTGAGAAAAAAACAATGTTGCGAGTGCTAGAATTTCACTCCAAAATTATAGTATTATTTATAGTGGATATCCTTTGAAAATTCTTGCCAATAGTCTGTGTAGAAATAAATCTTTTTCCTCTTAGCCCTTTCCATCCAAGAGGGTACCTAATAAGGTGAAAGCATTTACTAATATGATTTCCTGAATAACCACAATGAGAGCAAATTGCATCAACTTTTCCTTTCTATGTGGTAAATTGATTGGCATATGTTGAACCTAGTCTGGACATTGATTCACAGAGTGTTCAGCAACCATTGCTTATGAATCAACAAAAATACCACCTGTGTTTATCAAAGATCATTGACTCTCTTTTCGTAGAAGTAAAGAAAAAACTTTGCCTGTAGATGGTAAAGGAGATTGAAACAACAGTTGATTCCTAACTACAAAATAGGAGTCATGAAGACCCACAAGAAATTTCATAACATCATGTGATTATTGTCGATCTGTCAGATGTTTCAGAACATTATAGGAGAACAGATCAAGATTTTCATATTTAGAACTAGGAATTCGATGATAATTGATGTATTCATCCCACAAACCTTGAATTCTCTGAAATACTCGGTGATAGATTTGGAGTTCTAAGAAATAGAACTTAAATATTTCTCCAAAGATAAAACCCTTGGTCCATTACTTCTAAAATTTCTAATTCTTAGTTCTTTTCAAATATCAAAAGCTGTTGTGAAGTAAAGAAGACTGTCATGGATATCCTTGGCAATGGAATTCATTAGCCAAGACAGAACAAGATTGTTAGATCTTAGCGAGGCCACATGAAGTGATTGGTTAGTGGTGATAGGTTGGGCTAGAAGTAATTGACATGGATCGACTCCATATAATGTAATTTTCACTAGTGAAGATCTCATAGGCTAGAAGAGCGCCAGGATTATCAGAAGAATGCAAGTAGTAGCAGCTGGATGAATCATTAGAAAGATTCTAAATAGAGGTATTTGATGGATCATGATGTGATGTAGAAGCATTATTCTCTAGGTGATTGACACGAGTAAAAGATTGATGTCTTCTTTTAAGTGTAGGAGCATCGAAGTAATAAATAACCTCACAAGACCGGGGTCGAATAACAAGGAGGTTAATTGTATAAATTATAGATAACAACAATAACAACAACAACAACAACAACAATAACAACAATAGTAGTAATGGTACTAGTAATAGTAGTAGTAGTAGTAATAATAATAATAATAATAATAATAATAATAAAGAAAAAGTTGATGAGAACTTTGAGATGGAATATTAACATAAAGATTTAACAA
>NW_011500060.1:23976-35469 GCF_000495115.2 Populus euphratica
AGATAAAAGTTAACTAAGTAAAGGAAAGGAAATGAAAGACATAAACAAGATATTAATGAAAATAAAACTTAAGCATTACAAAAATAAAAAGAGAGAAAGTAAAAGCATGATCTTAATCTGTAAACAAAGATGTCTAAATGTATGACAAATACCTCCTTTTATAGGCCAAAAGTGAGGACTATTGATTTGATGACTAATTGATGAGTAAGTCAGCAACTCTTGACTTGGTGACAATTCTTATCTTCTTTTATCTGCCCAAAACGTCATTGATAACATCAGAATTGGAACCATTTGAAACATGAAAGTTGTAGGAAATTGTCTCAGCTTTCCAAAAAAAAAAAATGGAGATAATTTGGACTTATAAAACTCCAGATATGGGTCAAACACTGAATAATACTCGGGCTGTAGGACAGATTCAAACCTTTTTGTTGTTGCTATAATTTAAACTTGAAAATGACCGTTTTAAAGCTTGAGCTCATATGAAAGTTGTAAGCCTATATCTTACCTTTTTATTCATATAAAGTACACCTAAATCTAAGATCTACAGCTCTAGATATGATCCAATTACCGAATAGTGTTCCAGTTTGGATTGTATCAACATCTTTTTTCTAAGTTTGGCCATTTCTTTGTCCTTTCAATTTCAGTCTTTAAACTCATCAATCAATTCTTTTATTTATGTGATAGGACTTCATTTAAAATAAACATTTACTATAAATTAAATGTATCTTATATTATTAGATATCTTATTATAAAACATGTTTTAATTAAGGAGTTATTAATACTTCAAGTATAAAATAATGATATAAAACATTGATAAAAATATAGTTTTAAGTACTAATAAGTGATTAGATATTTGTGAAGTTTTTGAAAGATGAAGAAAATAGTGAAAAGATATGTGTAGACAGATATCTAATTATCAGAAATTTGCTCTGTTACCATGTAAAACTGCACTGAAACTCTTTATGTAGAAGGGAAATATGGAGGCTTAAGAGAAGAAAAAATATGTTGTGCTTACAGTAGGAAAAATCCTCTCTTTCGATATATTTTGTATATGTCAATTTACAGGACAGTGCGAGTGTATATATATACAGTCTTTGATCGGTTACACCTAACTGTAACTGCTATAACCAACTACAACAGTTATAACTAACTTATATGCTATAACTAACTTTAACTGCAACTGTTACAATTAACTTAACTGCTAAACATGGCTGCAGGCTTTAACTCCAGCGTCTGCAGATTTTAACTCCATTGCATCAATAACATTCTGTATATTCCAACATGGATCATGGTTGAATTAGCTAGTTAGTACTAATTAAATTACAGTTTATTTATTGTTTTTTTAATTACATTCAGAGGAGAGCAAAGCTATTTAATTTCAAAGCCCTTTTTATAAACCTTTCAAGATGAAAATGGCATCCACACCATGTTTTTGTTTTTTTTAAACAGGTAACGATATGGAATGATGGACGCCATATTGAGACAGAGGAAAAGGAAGAAGAGCTATTGGAAAGACAACATATAAGAGTAAATGTTAATTTAGGAGATGACATTCAGGAGACAGCAAAAGGAAGAAGAGCTCTTGGAAAGACAGCATATAAGAATTTACCCCTAGATACTTAACGGTTCCAGCTGACATGATCGTTTGTTTTTTCAGTTTCAAAAATATGTTTTAAAAATATTTATTTTATTTTATTTGTTTTACTTTAAATAATATTTTTTAATAATTTTAGATTATTTGAATATATTAATATTAAAAATAATTTTAAAAAATATATTATTTTAATATATTTTTAAATAAAAAATATTTTAAAAAATAACTAGTATTATATTTTTAATAAATGTTATTATCCATGACAAATATATCTATCTTGTTATAAGAATTTGCACGGTTACTAATAACAGCCACCAATCATCCCCAATCCATGCCCCAAAACCACCCTAGAAATCAGCTCCATTTCAGTTCACAAATCACACCAAATGCTTCTCCACTAGATGATTGAAATGCAGTACTCTGTTGTCAAGTTAAACTTTTTTAATATAAAAAAATATTGAAATATTAATATTATTTTTAATAAAAAAAATTAAATCATAGAAGGATTTATTTAATGTAATTTAATTGATTTTACTAGTTAAAAAACAACTTATACAACCTGTAAAAAAAACTTTAATTAAATAAAATTTTAAGATAATATCTTTTCTAATATTAAAACAACAACATATTTGATTGATCTTAGATAACTTGAGTTAACATGTCAAATCCATTACTCAGGTTATAAGATTTTGATAACCCTATAGAAAGCAAATCAAAATAAATTATTAAACCTAATTCCTAATCAATCCAATATTGAAGGATAAAATTGAAAAAAAAAATCAATTAGAAAAGAACCTAAAAAAATAACTCGGGTTAACATGTCAAACTTACAACCCAAATCATAAGACCGAGATAACCTCATAAAAAGAAAATTGAAACAAATTATAAATTCTTAATTCTTAACTAGCTCAATATTGAAAGATGAGATTAAAAAAAGAAACCAATTAAAAAATAACATAAAAACAACCTTAGTCAATCAACTAAAGCAATGACCTAGGTTATCAGATTGAGATAACCTTATAGGAAAAAAAAAATGACTTGATTGAACTTATCAAATCCATGACTTTAATCTTGTAACTAAGATTACGTCATAGAGAAAAAGTCAAGATAAATTATAAAGCTCGATTCTCAATCATCCACGTCAGACCTAGTGTTGAATGATAAAAATTTTAATTAAAAAATGACATAAAATAAGCCAAGTTAACTTGAGTTAACCATAAAACACTATTACTGAGTCATGAAACCATGATAATCTAATGAAAAACAAACCAAAATAAATTATAAAGTTTAATTCTCAATTAAATACAATATTAATTGATGAAATTAGAAAAAAAATCAATTAAAAAAGAGAAAAAAAATGAGTCAATGAAGTTAAAAATAGATTATGAAGCTCAATTCTCAACCGACCCAATGTTGAATGATAATGAGACCAATATAACCTTTTAGAAAGAAAATAAATAAACTACATGATTTAACTATGGTTAAAATGTCAAAATAAAGGAACTTCATCTTAAGATCAAGATATTCTCATAAAAAAATCAAAATAGATTATGAAAATTAATTCCCAACTAACTCAATGTGGAATGATAAAATTAAAAAAAAATCAATTAAAAAAAAGATTAAAAAACAACAACTTGAGTTAATCCGTTAAGCCTTATTCTTATGTCATAAAATCATGATAATTTAATGAAAAGCAAATAAAATAAATCATGAAATTTAATTCTCAATCAAATCAATTTTTAAGATTGAAATTGGAAGAAAAAAACTAATTAAGAAAAAGAAAAAAAATCTAAGTTAACTGGGTTAACCCATCAAACTAGATTAACTCGTTAAACTTGAGATTCATGTCAGGAAAATGTGAAAAAAAATTCATATTTAAAAAGTAAATTAAAAAATATTAATAGAAAAAAAAAAGCAAACAAAAAAACACTAACTAAAAGGCATCTGCAAAATACTTGTGCATTTTAGTATATATTACTCGTTAGTTGGCCCACACTACATTGCGAGCTCACCTTTTATGATTATAAAAAATATTAACATCGTGTGAAATCTAAGAGAATTGGGTCCTACTTTAGGACCCATAAACTTTGAGTCCAGATGTATGGACCTATTAGACTTTGGTTTTGAAGCCAGACCCAAAAGAATTGGGTTTATGCAGAACTTAGTACTCGTGGGTCCTGTAAAAGAACCTATTAGCCCTAGGTCCTACCGCTAGTCCCAATAACCCTCTATCCAGATACAAGACCTAAAAGAATGGGGTCATGTGCCACACTTATTATTGTGGGTTCTCACGGTAAGACCCAAGACTTATGGGTTCGGCAAAAGACATTATAGATTTGGGTCCTGTAAAAGGACCTATTACCTATGGGTCCCGCCATAGGACCATTTTCTTGTGGGTCTTACTTAAGACCCATTAGATTTAGGACACGTCAGTGGAACCATTCCTCATGGGTCAATTGAGAAGAAACATTAAATTTGGGTTGAGCCGCTTGATTTATTAGCCAAGGCCTAAACCTTTTGGGTCTAGTAGTGGACCCATGGTTGTTGGGTCCTACCTTCGGATTCACTTCTCATGGGTGTGGAGAGCCATGCCTATAGCCTGCAGATCAGCTCACCTATGTCTATAGGTAGGCAAACAGGTCTGGCCTAATGCAAGGGCATGACAACCCCAACGATAGGTGGAACAACCTCGTTGGTTAAATCAGTTTATCCATTTAACTTTTATGTAAAAGGTAAATAAAGCATAACTTTGTTTTTTTTTTTTTTGCATCAAGTTCACTAAAATTCCTAACAAAATTTCAAAAAAAATTCCCCTATATTAGGAGGTCCCAAGTTATTGACAATCTACCTTATACACATTTATAATCACATCCACGATTAGTCAAATTCAACCATTCAATTCATTTGAGAATATACTCATAACAAAACTTCATACTTAATCCTTATCTCATATCACATGCATAAATTAGTAATTAAGAGAACCATCAAAGAGTTGACATTTTATATATAAACACAATATGATTTAGCTAGCATTCTGAATATAAACTAGTACATTATAATATCTCAAGCATATATTGATACATTTAATATTCCAAACACAAAATAATACGAGTATACTATTATATTCAGGTTACATGTTAACTACATAACAAAATTACATGAATAATCTCTAAGTTCCTAACTTATACAAAAAGGGATCAAAGAATCTAAATTCTACTTCTAACGTGAATGGAAGGAACCTGCAAAACATAAAATTTTTATATAATTAAAAAAATAAAATACAAATAATTTCATGGAAGAAAAATTATACAACACATTTACCTACTTAAGTCATATGTAATTCTATACACCACAACTAGGCCCTTTTAAGGATTAACAAATTTATTTCCTTTAATTATGTCCTTTTTTTTTTGTAATCTAAGCTTTGATTGAGGATATCCACCCTGCCACTTCTCCCCATATTAAGAAGACTACTGCCGATAGTAATCAAATTCATGAAAATGCCAACACTAATAAGATCGTTGGTGTTATTAACTATTTTCAGGCTAAAATAGTTAATCAATCTTTCATGTTACCTTAGGAGGTCCTCAGGTATATCGATGTCAAGGATTCTTGACATCATTATCTTTCACTTTAAAAAGCTAATCAAGTCCCATAAATTTTGTTGATATCAAATTCACCCACCGATATCATTAACTATGTTGAACCCAAATAGTTAATCAAGTTTTACATTCCTCTCCTCACGTATCGGTCATGCTAAAGCTAGCCAACTTGGATAAAATTATTAGCCTCACATATCTGGAATAGGCTAATCAAATTCGAGGAACAGTCATTACTAAAGTTCATTGTTATTGTCAATTTCCTCCAAAAAGACCTATAAATTAAATCTAGTTCTCCGTTTTCATTTTCCTGTCTTTTATGCTTTCCTTTTTATTTTATTTTTCCTCATCAATAAGCTAGGTCAATAATTAGTTAAAATAATTATTAACTAGAGGAGATATAGGTACTGAGTACCTACCTGTTGTAGACACTCAACTTACATTTCTTTATTATTGCTGCACTTCTCCCTTGGTTTCTCCTGAAACCACAAACATCCATTATTATTCCATATTAGTTTACATATCATAATATAACAACAACAATGGCTATAATATTCATTTCTCTTTTAACATTCTTTTCTTTCTCACCTGCATTTCTTATTATTATCCTTTAACATTTTCAGCTCATTAATAGTCCAAGTGGATATCATGAATTTAATTTTGATCACAATTTTTTTTTTTTTAAGATCAAGACACGATGTGACACACTTTATAAAGGGAAAGAAAATGAATTCTACCCTTAATATGGTTAAATTTTGTCATTTTATCAACTTGGCTGAATTTACCAGTCGAGATGATAGCTTAACCTACCCTCATATTTTTATTTATATTTGGAGTTTTAGAACTCCAAATTAGACTGAGTCAGATTTATTGGAAAGCTAACACTCTCAACTACAACTTTTATAGAGATTGTCCTAAAATTTTATTATTCTCAAGCTCGAATTTCTTTTGGAAAGGAGGTGATGAATCTGACCAGATTCATCGATGATTTTCAATTGAGCTTTCCATTATCTCTAATTTATGCAACATGAACACGCAACATATAGAGGTTTTTTCTCTCTCTCTCCCTTGGCTCTTGGCTGAATTTGACTTAAGTTCCCTTCTTTTACACTCATCCATAATATTTCATCATGGTTTACCCTATGACAATATATTAGAATTTCTCCGTGTCCTCTTTAGCCCACCATGGTCGACCACTCTTGCTCCTTTGGCTATAGGTTTTGTTTTTAATCTTCTTTGTATAATTTCATCCTTGTAGGTAACTTATGCAACTCCCATCCATTTAATTCCAATCATTTCTGCATTTCCCTAATTTTTTACTAAAGAACCCTAATTTTTCAATTCAAATTACTACACAATTCTTAATTGAATTTAAATTGGCTTTCATGATTTATTTAGAACTACATGCCCGAGGGAAATTTACATTTAATTTCTAGTTTTATTAAGGTTTCTCGACTCCTTTTTCTTCACCCGTAGCTGACCCTCCCTTTTCTCTATTTTCTTCACAAATTCTTCACTTTTCTTCTTGTAAATCCTCTGCCCAAGTGTGTTTTGTCCACTTAATAATTCCAAGACTTATGTAGGTATACTAACTTAGGTGTTTTGTCCTAGGCTTGATGAGGGAAAATCTAAAAATTTCCCCCTCTTTTTGATGTTTTTTTAGATTAACGTGGGTGTCCGGGCCAGCTTGCGCGCACCACGACTAATCCCACGGGCCCTGAAGTTAACGACAATGTAAACCTCCAGTGGCTATCATATGAGCAACCAAGGACTCGAACCTGAGACCATAGAGGGAGCAAACCCCTTGATCCCAAGCTCTTACCACTTAGCCACCACCTAGATGGTTCCCCTCTTTTTGATGTTGTCCAGCCGGTCATGGGAGAGAGAAGAAATGGGGTATTTACAATCCCATTTCTTTCTAATTTCTTTTTGGCCCCATCTTTTTTCCTTTTTCTCAATCAAACTCCCTTTTCTTCTCTAAAACTATTAAATTTTATCACCATAATTATTATCATTATTATTTTTTATAGTTACACTATTTTTATATTATAAAACTTAAATTATTATAAATCCCCCCCTTTTTTTTAAATAATTTGTTCATGGGTTTCACATAAAGTGTCTATAGCCTAAAACTTGAAGTAGGTGTGCTAGTCTTGCTAAAGCAACTTGGTTCGGCATCATGTAACTCCCAAGTAACTTAGGTGGGGCGCACCTTTCCCTGGCTAAGTTTCTTGGGTTTGTAAATTATACGAGACCCAAGTCAATATTTTTTATAATATTAATTATAAAAATAATTGTTTTTATAATTATTTTAAAATTGTAATAAAAATAATTGATTTTAAAATTCACATTAAATCCATATTTTTTTTATATATTTTTAAATTTTTTAAATTATGATATTTATAATATTAATGTAATAAAAATAATAAAATTTATAATTCAAATTATAATATTTTTAATAAAAATAATGGTATTTTCAATATTCATAACATTTATAAAAATAAAAATTGTAATATTTATATAAAAAATAATAAAATTTATAATTCAAATTATTATGATATTTATAATATTAATGTAATAAAAATAATAAAATTTATAATTCAAATTATAATATTTTTAATAAAAATAATGGTATTTTCAATATTAATAATATTTTTAATATTAATAATTATAATTATAATTATAATATTTATGATATTAATAATACTATTTTTTATATTAATACTTTTAATCATAGTAAAAATAATAATATTTATAATATAAATAATATTATTTTTAATACGATTATACTAAAAATAATAACATTTATAATACAAATAATACTATTTTTATATTAACACTTTTAATTATAGTAAAAAAAATAATATTTATAAAAATATTTTTAATATTAATACTTTTAATTATAATAAAAATAATATTTATAAGATAGACAATAATGTTTTTAATGTTAATAATAATAAAATTTAAAATATTTATAATACAAATAATAATATTCTTTGATATAGCTACACTGTTAAATCTAAGATATTGGGTCTTGCTTTAAGCCCGATCAAAGATAGGTGGGTTTGGCTGGGTAACTAGACCTAAACTTTTTTTGAAGTCTAAAAAACACAGTAAAGGAACGCCCCTCCAGAGCTCTATAGTATTTATAATATAAATAATATTATTTTTAATAATAATACTATTAATTATAAGAAAAATAATAATATTTTTAACATAAATAATACTATTTTTTATAATAATACGTTTAATTATAGTAAAAATAATCATATTTATAACATGAATAATACTATTAATTTTTAATTTATATTGCAATAATAATATTTTTAATAGTAATACTTTTAAATACAATAAAGATTATAATATTTAGAATAATAATAATAATATTAAACTTGTTTAGCCAAAATTTCTATAATAATATTTTTTTGAAATAATAATAATAATTTTTATTATATTTATTTTTTATTTTTCTTCTTTGTAGGGTCTAGAAACCCCAAGGGTGGTAAGAATAGACCTTAGTAGCCGGGTTTGCAGCCAACGCATGGGTCTACTAGCTAGACACTCAGAGCTACAGACCTTGCCTCACGAGTCTGCATGCTCTAGGCTCGTGGGTTGTAGACCCCAAGCTCATGGAGCTACAGACTTGCTCACCCTATCCTGTAGCCAGTCACACAGGTCTACCCCCAGCTCCTAAGCTTGGGCAGGCCTTGCGCCAAGTGTTTACTGTCTGGGGCCATGGTAAGGTGCGCATGACCTAACCTAATGCTCTAATTTGACGGTATTAATGCCCGGTCTTGACAGCCTAAGCTAATTAATTATAATTAATTAATACTTATAATTGAAATAAAAATTATAATATATAGAATAGATATTAATAATAATATTAAATTTGTCATATTAAAGTTTATACAACAATATTGTTTTTTCTAATTTATTTTAACAATAATAATAATAATGATAATTGTTATTATATTTTTTTAATTTTCTTTTATTCTTAATATTAATACATTTAATTACAATAAAAATAATAATATTTTTCATATTAATAATAATATAAAGCTTGCTTGACCAAAGTTTATACAATAATATGTTTTTTAAATTATTAATAATAATAACAAAATGATAATTGTTATTATATTTTTTTTTAAATTTTCTTCCATCCTTAACATTAATACTTTTAATACTTTTAATTATATAAAGATAATGATATTTAGAATACAATTAATAATAATATCAAATTTTCCTGATCAAAGTTTTTACAATAATAATTTATTTTAAAAAAAAATTAATAATAATAATTTTTTTTTTATAGGATTTGTCGATGTAGCCGCACGGCCTTTTAAACCAAGGGCGGTTAAAATAGACCTCGACGGTCAAGTTTGCACCCAACATGCGAGTCTGCATGCCAGGAGCTCGATGGTGCAGACCCTGCCTTATAGATCTACAGATCCCAGGGTTGCAGGGCTACAATGGGGCGAGCAGGTTTGTCCTTAAAGCCCAAGACTAGACAGACCCCGCACCAGGTACTTGCAAGTTAGGGCCTCAACCAAGCTCAGCGCTAGGTGGCTATAGCCTGGGACGCGGGTAGGCATGTGGAGCTTGCAAGTTCACCATGCCCAGTGCCCAAATCTGGCAATCCAAGTGTCAGGTTTTTGCAATCCTAAAAATCTGCCTACAACTAGACGCTTAGCCTGCAGTCTCACTATATCCCCACCAAATAATACAATGCATAATAAAAACATTTGTATTTTATAATAATTTTTGTTATAATATAAAATAATACAATTCATAATAAATCACTCACAATCTATAATAATTCTTGCTGTAATAAAATTCTAATACGTTATAATTATTATTAACAATAACTTCATCCTCGAAGCTCCGTTTCAACTTGAAAATCCAATCCAAGAACAACCTTGAAAAGGTCAGGCTATAAAAAAGGGGACTGTACCAGCACATGAAACACTCGCACTGCAGATCCACGAGCCTCCAATCATTCCGCGTATCATTCACGCGCCACATTGCCAATCCCACTTCCAGCAATGTCTGGTCGATTCCAGCAGCTTTCAAAAGTCATTTTTGGATCCAAAACAAGTTTTTGTTTATTTTGCAGAATATTATTATTGAATTTTATGTGTATTGCAAAATATTTGAAGTGATATGGTTGGCGTGTGGCAACCCTCAAGAAATAAGGTCACCATGAATTTATTTATTTTTTAATATGATAATGTTGGGATTAATAGCTTGCAATGAGGTTCAGGATGATGAGTTGCAAGAGGTATAATGGTATGGTTTTGTGTATAGATGTTTATTATTCTGTGTATAATATTCAAGAAGTTTTTCTTATATATGTATAAAAAACGGCATGATTATTTTCATATAGGAAGATTTTTCTTTGTTTTTATTGAAAATATCAACCCGGTGATCTTAATATCGTTAAAAATGCTTATCATTTGGATATTGATTTTTATTTTTTTTCATTTTTAAATAATAAAAAATTATGATTCATTTCACGTGCATTATATTTTTAGTAATCAATGTAAAACCACCCTAACATTGTTGACAAAGTCAACAATATTTTGTCAATAATATTAGGCACCAATTTGTTATAATGTTAGACACCAATTTGGTGCCACCTACTTTACCCTTATCTTTTGCATGAATTGTTGCCTATAAATAAACAATGCATCAAAGCATTATATACACCACAAGAAAGAAAAAAGAGAGGGTGAGGAAAAAGTAATCCCATAAAATTGTGAGGTATTTGTGAAATAGTAAGTGAGGCGTTTTTTCCTAATAATAAAGAGATTTGTGTTGTTCTCCTATTATTAGAGAGAAGTTGTATTCTCATATTACTCAGTAAAATTTTTCTATACTTTCCTGTGGACGTAACCCAATTAAATGAACAATGTAAATTCTTGTATGTCCCATTTCTCATTTATCTTGTCTCTTGCCTTTTGTCTTGTCGGGTTTGCATGCCAGCATCCTAACAATGGTATCAGAGCCTTCTGGTTGGTTTTGTTAATACACAAAAGTTATTCATGCATACGGTTACTATTCACATATATGACACTATTCACGTATACGACACTATTCACATATACGGCACTATTCATTCATGCGGTACTGTTCACATACATTACTGTTGACGTATATAGAATGTTTCCTAGGAACTTACTTAGTGAAGTATTATTTACACGATACTATTTCTATATATGTTACAGATCTGTGAAACGGTGATAGCTGAATAGATTTTGGTGAATACAATGGTAGCAAAGTACGAGATTGAGAGGTTTAATG
>NW_011500060.1:36587-37047 GCF_000495115.2 Populus euphratica
TCAAGTGTTTGAGGACTGACAATGGAGGAGAATATACCAGTGATGAATTTGATAACTTCTGTCAACATGAAGGTATCAAAAGGTAGTTCACAACAGCATAAACTCCACAACAAAATGGAGTGGTAGAGCGGATGAACAAAACTCTATTAGAAAGAACAAGATCAATGTTGAAGGCTGTAGGTCTAGGAAATTCATTCTAGGCAGAAGCAATCAATACCGCCTGTTATGTGATAAATGGATCTCCATCAACGACAATTGAGCTGAAGACACTGATGGAGATGTGGACTGGAAAACCAGCTGATTATTCTTGATTGCATATATTTGGAAGTCTTACGTACGTGATGTACAATACTAAAGAAGTTAGCAAGCTGGATTCAAAATCCAGAAAATATGTATTCTTAGGATATGCTGATGGAGTGAAGGGGTATCGCTTGTGGGATCCCACTGCCCACAAGGTAGT
>NW_011500060.1:38236-38601 GCF_000495115.2 Populus euphratica
ATCTTGCGACGCTTCAACATGCAAGATTGTAAGCCAATTTCCACCCCACTTCTTATTAACTTCAAATTATCCTCAAATATGTCTCCTAGCAACGAAGTAGAGAGGATGAAGATGTCTTCAGTACCGTATGCATCAGTAGTGGGAAGTTTATTGTTTGTCATGATATGTACAAGACCAGACATTGAACAAGTAGTGGGAGCAGTTAGTCGATACATGACAAATCCTGGTAGAGAGCATTGGAATACTATTAAGAGGATCTTGAGATATATCAAGGGTACCTCAGATGTTGTATTATGTTATGGAGGATTAAAATTTACAATCACAACTTATGTTAACTCAGATTTTGCTAGTGACCTTGAGAAAAG
>NW_011500060.1:38697-55087 GCF_000495115.2 Populus euphratica
CTTGCCCTTGTCTTTTGCATGGATGCTTGCCTATAAATAGGCAATGCATCCAAACATTATACACACCACAAGAAAGAAAGAAGAGAGGGTGAGAAGAGAGTAATCCCATAAAATTGTGAGGTATTTGTGAGATAGTAAGTGAGGTGTTTTTTTCTAATAATAGAGAGATTTTTGTTATTCTCCTATTATTAGAGAGAAGTTGTATTCCCACATTACTCAGTAAAATTCTTCTATACTTGCTTGTGGACGTAATCCAATTGGGTTAACCACATAAATTCTTGTGTGTCTCATTTCTCATTTATCTTGTCTCTTACTTTTTGTCTTATCAAGTTTGCATGCCAACATACTAACAATCAACTTAGGGATATTTATGTTCTTAATTATCAGTTATATATTTTACTCCATTTTTTCTAAGGTTACCAAATTCCAGTCAACAAATTATGTTCATGCTAATAGTTTTCGTAGTTTTTTTTTTTTTTTTTAATAAAAAACACCACTCAATTATTCATCTGACTAGCATATATTACATTCACTGCATGTCACAAAATTGACTTTGGGCGGCATTTTCTTAAAAGTCATAGTATAAAAGTCCTACTGTAATATTTTCACGATAACCGTCCACAATTGTTATTGACTTTGGTGATGATTACTTCATACTGATATTGGATCTATCGGTGTGTAATTGCTTTAGCGATCATGAGTGATGACGACAATTCGATAAGATACTCGCCACTTATTTTTATTATTCAACACTTTAACTATATATATATATATATATGTAAAAAAAAAAACTAAAAGCTCCAGCTTTCCTTTCTATCGATCCAAGAGATGGAAGGGCAGAGGTATTCGGATAGATCCAATAAAAATTACAACCTCACAATCACTCTAAACGCAGAGAAACCACACCAATTCATTCCGAACTTGGTGTGTAAACTCTACTGTTAATAGATAGTTTTTATTTATTTTTATATTTTAAAAACATTTTTTTTTTTTTTTTTATTTTATATTAATATTTTTAATGTTTTTATATAATTTTAATATGCTGATATTAAAAATAATTTTTTAAAATAAAATAAAAATTATTTTGATATATTTTCAAGTGAAAAACACTTTAAAAAACAATTACTACTATACTATAGTTTTTGCCATTATGTTTGGAAAGCGCTTTTGAAAAAAAATTATTTTTTATCTTACTTTAAATTAATATATTTTTGATATTTTCATACCATTTTATTATTTTGATATAAAAAAATAATATTTTAAAAATAAAAAATAATATTTTAATATAAAAAAAAACTTTAAAAACAATTTCTAGTGCACTCTCCTAATATTCTCAATATTCTCTTCTCCTTTCCAGCCACTCTTGTCCTCACTTACTTTGACCATCCTACATCAACACCAATCTTGTAGGAAACTACAAGGAATTTGTGCTGTCTTGGCAACCCAAAAGACACTGGAATAGTCGACTCCTGGCTTGATTCGAACTCATAACAACCCACCCTAACTTCAGATCTTTATTAAGAATCCAATTAGTGTGCTAAGTGACAAGGACAGGAATGAAATTTTTTAGAAAATAGCAGTAATAATGTTGGGTTTGATGCTGATGGTGATCTTCGTTGCCATAGAAAAGTTAAGCCCATGGAACAAATTTGTGGTGGAATTTCAATTAAACTCTGCTAGAAATGTCGTTGGGCGATGGCCACTATTCACCTACCGCAGCATCAGAAAATCCTGTCCTTATATCGAATTGATATAACTAAGTTTTGAAAAATTAGAGAATCGCAAACTTTCTACCCGTATATATATCTCCTGGGTGCGTGAATGTTTTTTGTAACTTTTGTTGGCTATTGTGCTCTAGTTCATAGACCATCTAGGAGTGGCAGCAATGGAGGGGGGGCGCAAACATTATGGTATTTTGCTAGAAGCCCTAGCTATAATCGCCGCGGCGGTACCGTGTTGTTCTTCACAAACAATTAGAAGGTTTCAATTTAATGTAAGCCATGCACATATCTTAGAGACATTAAATCTCTTAGGAGCCTTTTCAACCAACAAGTAGACTAATAAGAGTGATATATATTTACGTATAATTCAGGTTGAGTGGAAGCAGGTGACACGTTTGTGCACAACGAAGCAACTTCTAATGGTGAATGGGCAGTATCCAGGCCCAACCATAGCTGTTCATGAAGGTGATAACGTTGAGATTAAGGTCAAAAATCGGATTGCTCAGAATACTACCCTTCATTGGTGAGTTTCGATACATCCTTGTCTAATTCATATTTTCCAATATCCGTATATGCAAGTATTTTTTAACCATATGCTAAGAGTGGCACTGTATGCCATATTGTCATCATTTTGGCTGCAGCACATGCTTCTCTCATTGAAAACAATGTCGGTTTGAAAGTGGGATAATTTTTATTTTAAAAGTAGATGTATCTTGAAAAAATATTAAATTATTTTTTTATTTTATTTTAATGTATTAATATAAAAAATGAAAAATAAAGGTTATTTCAAAGTATTTTCAACAAAATATATGTACTATACACCACAATATCAATTACACACAGTAATAACCCAAAAGAACCTTGCAGCTTTGTTGCATAGGGAAAGGTATCAAGTTCAAACACTAAAATGATTTATTAAATTATTGAACCGAACTATAGGGTAAGTGATAGATTTGGGTGGTTGTCTTAATGAATCATTCTCAAGTAAAAAAAAAACCAGTCATTGTTCTTATCATCACTAGCGTCGTCGTTATTACAAGAAAATAGGAAGAGTTTGTGATGTTTAACTAAACAGCAGAACTAAGATTAACAATACTAACTGAAGTTGAGATCTAGTAATAAATTAAAAGGGTAAAAAAGAGTGTATATTTGAAAAACATATGTGCACAGGCGGAATAAACTAATCGCTAAACCAAAGTCGGCTTAATGCAAGGAATATTTCTATCGACTAGTTGGTCCAGTAATCTTGTTGGTCTTTCTGTTTTCCTTTCTTATTTTTATTATTCAATAATTTAATTTTAAATTTTAAATTATTATATAAAATATTAAGATATAATTTATATTAATTTCTAATATTTTTTTAAATGAAAGATTTTAAACTTAAAAACTTATATAAATTCATAACACCATAAACTTAATTTTTATTAAATAAATAAAAAAATTAAACTTATCATTATTTGATAATTAAGATTCTAAAAATTTAAGCAGAAGAAATGGTAAATAAAATTTAAATTATTATATAATAATAAAAAAATACCAACCTTTGACCAGAAAAAGCTGAAACGTATATCCATAAGGTATGACAACCGACATTTTCTTATGCAATACATGTATTGGAGTTTATCTGACATGTTTGACAAACGAGTTCATGTTTGTGTTCGAAATTTGAATGTAACAGGCATGGTGTAAGGCAGCTGAGAACAGGATGGGCTGATGGACCAGCTTACGTTACCCAATGCCCCATTAGAGGAGGCCAGTCCTACACCTACAAGTTCACTGTTACTGGACAAAGAGGGACACTGCTATGGCATGCTCACTATGCTTGGCAAAGAGCATCTGTTTACGGTGCTTTCATCATCTACCCTCGCATCCCATATCCATTCTCACACCAAATTCAAGCTGAAATCCCCATCATTTTTGGTAATAATTAAATGTTTACTCTTTTCAAAGAAGATAGAGAGACACAGATGAGTGACTAATATTGTTAGTTAATTCTTGACATGTTTCATGTGTAATAAATTGCAGGAGAATGGTGGAATGCGGATCCAGCTGAAGTTGAAAACACAATGATGTTAACAGGAGCAGGGCCAGACAGTTCCAATGCCTACACCATAAATGGATTGCCAGGACCTCTCTATCCTTGCTCTAACCAAGGTAATTGTAAGACCACTGTCTCTCTTTACCTTTCTTAGTAGTACAAAAAATGAAGATGACCTGAAATGGTTAATTTGCTAATTTTATTTTGCAGATACTTTTATTCAGACGGTGGAATATGGCAAGACCTACATGCTTAGGATCATCAATGCAGCTCTAGCAGATGAGCTCTTCTTTGCGATAGCGAAACATACGCTGACGGTAGTGGAGGTTGATGCAGTCTACACTAAACCCTTCGCAACCACTTCCATTATGATTGCTCCTGGACAGACCACTACTGTTTTAATGACTGCAAACCAAGTTCCAGACTTCACAGGCATGTTTGTCATGGCAGCAAGGCCTTATCTTACTTCTGTGTTCCCCTTCAACAACTCCACCACAATCGGCTTCTTGAGGTACAAAAATGCAAGGACCTGGAAAGGAAAATCCCCAGTTGATCCGAGCAGCCTTAAACTTCCCAACCTTCCAGAAATGGAAGACACCGCATTTGCGACAAAATTTTCGGACAAGATTAAAAGTCTTGCATCTCCTCAGCACCCTTGTAATGTGCCTAAAACAATTGACAAGCGAGTGATAACAACTATAAGTCTTAACATTCAAGACTGTCCAGAAAACAAAACTTGCTTGGGCTACAAGGGCAAGAGTTTCTTTGCTTCAATGAACAACCAATCATTCGTTCGCCCTTCCATCTCAATATTGGAAAGCTATTACAAGAACCTCACCACCAGTAGTTTCTCCTCTGATTTCCCAGAAAAACCACCAAATTATTTTGATTATACTGGTGGGGATCCATTGACTCAAAACATGAACACGAAATTCGGCACGAAACTTTTAGTATTGCCTTATGGGACAAACGTAGAAATTGTGTTGCAAGACACAAGTTTTCTTAATTTGGAGAACCATCCAATTCATGTCCATGGTCACAACTTCTTCATTGTTGGGAGTGGATTTGGAAACTTCAACAAAGCCAAGGATCCGAAGAGATACAATCTTGTTGATCCTCCAGAGAGGAATACAGTGGCAGTTCCAAGTGGGGGATGGGCTGCTATTAGGATCAAGGCAGATAATCCAGGAGTTTGGTTCGTACATTGTCACCTTGAGCAACATACTTCATGGGGTCTAGCAACTGGCTTTATCGTCCAAAATGGTCAGGGACCATCTCAAAGCATCCTTCCACCCCCTCAAGATCTCCCCTCCTGCTAATTAATCGTCTTCTTAAGCTACTAGTCAAAGCCTCGCTGCATATAATGTACTTAATTACTTTTTCATGTTTTTTTCATCAAATAGTTTTGTATGATTCAAGGTTTGTGAGTGGCTTACAGAATCAGGTAGCCATCTCTGTTATTTATATGATTAGGGCAGTACATATATTATATTTCTATTTTATAACACATTTTATAATATATCCCTTCAAGCTATAATATATCCTTTAAAGCTGAAGGTAGGTGATCTACATGAAGCTTGCAAACATAGAGGAGAAAAAATAAAATGAGAGAGTGGCTTTATATGGATATCTGTTAATTAATCTTTAAAGGAGTTGAAACGAATTTGAATATCCTTTTTAGCCACTCAATCACAAAAAAAAAATAATTAACTTCAAAATATTTTGTTCCAGAATAAAAAATTGAATTAGCAGATAGATAAGTAGTGCCCAAATTATTGCATCAGATAGTAGTAACATATTTAGGAGAAAAGCACAAATCTGATAGAAGATAGTGGAGTCAAAGAACCTCAGTAGTATTATCAGTTAAAGCATTATATTTTGTTTCAGTGGAGGAACGAGCAACAATGCGTTGCTTCCAAGATTTCCAAGAAATAGGGGTCGTACCAAGAAAGATAATATATCCACCAGTACATTTTCGATCATCAACACTTCCCACCCAATCAACATCAATAAATCCATGAAGTGAGAAAGAGAAGCCATAAGTAAGGTGGAGACCAAAAAAGGACATACCTTTCAAGTAGCGTAGGATACGTTTAATAGCAGCCCACTAAGTCTTAGTAGGAGCATGCATAAACTAACAGACCTTGTTTACAACATAGCAAATGTCTGGTCTAATAAACGTGAGATAGTGAAGAGCACTAATAATTTATTAAAAGCGAGTGGGATCTCAAAATAACACACTAAATTGTAGGGCAACCTTGAAGATAGAGGTTCGTGTATCAAAAGGTTTACCAGATGACATACCAGCATGATAGAGAATATCAAAAACATACTTGTGATGACTCAGCATGAGTCCTATACTGGTAGGAGTGACCTCAACCCCAAAAAAATAATGGGCATTGCCTAAATCATGAAACTTAAATTTTGAACTTAGTAAGATAATCAGACATTGAATTAATGCAGAGTTGTTACCAATAAGTAAGATGTCATCAATATAGGCAAGTAGATAGCAAATATCATGATTTATTGTTGGAACAAATAAAAAGGTATCAACCTTGGAAGCCTGAAAACCATTAGTCAGAAGGAAGTAACTCAAACATGTGTACCAAGCCCATAAAGCTTGTTTTAGACCATATAAAGACTTGTGAAGATGACAAATATGATGCGGCAGAGCAGAGTCTACAAAACATGTTGGTTATAACATGTAAACAACCTCTCTAGGTGAGCCATTGAGGAAGGCATTGTGGACATCAAGTTGCCAAACCTGCCATCCTTTAGAGACGACAATAGTGAGAACTAACCAAATAGTAGTTGGTTTACCATAGGACTGAAGGTTTCTAAGTAATCAATACCCTCTTGATGAGAGAACCATTGTACAACCAAAAAGCTTCGTAGCGATCAATAGCACCATCAACTCGGTGTTTAATTTTATACACCCACTAGTAACCAATTATATTCATTGAGGGATCAAATGGTACTAGGGACTAAGTACCATTGGCATGTAAAGCTACAATTTTAGACTTCATGGTAGTATGCTAACATATAAAACAGTCAGCCTCCTTAAAATTAAAAGGTTCAAGAGTGAGAGGAGACATGACTTATAGGATCGAAGTCTATAATGAGGAAGTAGAGATCAAAGTGGTGTTGACTGCCCTGTTCTATTTAGGACACAACACCATGTGGTGCTGTCGTTGTGCTGGAGAAGTAGGGGATCTAACAGGGGATGTCTACCATGAAAAAAAGTACCTGGAAAGTTCAATGTAGAGTTCAAGACCTAGTGGAGATTGTGTAGATAATTTGAGTGGAGAGACAGTAGTTGGAGGAGAAGTAGACACAGACAATACCAGTGTTGCAGACCCTATACTTGCATAATGATCAAGAGATATAGAGGCAAATGGTGGTAAGGGGTTAAAAATGGTGAGAGAATGGAGGTGGGTGATAGTGGTAGGTAGATGTAGGAATAGTAGCAAACTCTATAAATGGAAAGGATTGTTAATGAAATCAAATATGACAAGAGATGTAGATATGATTAAACGATAAATTGAGACAATGATATTTTAAATGAGATGAACTATAACCTAAGAACACACATGGAGTGGAGCGATAGTCTAACTTATGAGTATTATAAGGTCGAAGATAGGGAAAATATAGACACTCAAAAGTACATAAGAAGGCATAATTAGGCGCCTGAAGAACTAGACATTCAAAAGGAGATTTCTTGTGCAAAATAGGTGTTAGAATATGATTAATAAGGTAAACAAAGGTTTTAAAAGAGCTTCAAAATTTTAAAGGTGTCTTACAATGACTAAGAAGAGTAAGACTAGTTTTGATAATATGACGACGACGACACTCAACAGTACCATTTTGTTCATGTGTATGTGGGCATATTAATCGATGACGAATACCAATGGTTTTTTAAAAAATAAATTTAGTTTACAATATTCATCACCATAATCAGTTTGAACATATTTGATTTTCTAAAAGAATTGTCATTCAACTAGGACTTTAAATTAATGAAACACATTGAAAGCATTAGATTTGATGACGAGAGGATAAAACCAGATAAATTTTATATGCGCATCTATAAAAATAAAAAAAATATCAAAAACCATCTAATGATAACATAGGAGCATGACCTTAAACATCATTAAAAACAAGTTAAAGAGAAGCAGACCTTTTATAACCTATAGGCCCTAAGGGTAGACGAGATGATTTTCCAAACGAACATGCTTGACATTAAAAATTTAAATGAAGAGAAATACAAACAACCTTTTTATTTGATGCTAAAAGACTCAGAACACAAGAGCTTGGGTGACCAAGTTGAAATGCCAAATATCAGTAGAAGTGGAAGAAAAGCTTAGGGTATACACATGACAGAGGACTCGAAAAGGATATAGAGGTTATTTTTACTCTGATCGGAAAGAAGAATTGTCTTATTTATAAGATCCTTGACATAGAAAAAAAAAGAGTGAAACTAAAAAAAGACATAATTTTCTCGACAAATTGTTGAACAGATATGAATTTTTTTTTTTTTAATTTGCATAACATGTAGGATATTAGACAAAGTAAAGGTTCATTTTAGAGTATGCAAAATATTATGAGTTGTATTAGATATAATAAGTCTCTTACCATCACCAATATATAATTGATTATTACCGAGATAAGGTTTTGTATATCTTATATCAACAATTTCTGAAGTAATATATTGATTTGCACTTGTGTACGGAAACCAAGTAATAGAATTTGCTGATAAAGCATCACTAAAAAAAAGGTTGGTCAAGGCTTGATTCCCATGATGCACAAGCTAAGAACATTGTTGTGAAGAGTGTCCAAAGGTGCTACAAAGTTGGCATCTAATATGTTGTGGCCATTGGTTCTGCCCTGTTGGCTTCTGCTGCTACCAATTGTTGCCATAGTTATGAGTATTTTTCCAAGAGGAGCCCCCACTATTTCCATATTAGGACTAGCCATTATACTAGTTGTAATTGCTGCGAGAATATCCCCTCCAACCTTTTTTTCCATATTAGAAACACCTGGGAAGGACCAACACTAAAGCTGGCATGGACAGTAGGAGAGTTACTAGATAGGTCAAAAGGAGTATGAATGCAAGCCATTGACAAACAAGAAAACCCCTCGACCAATCAGATATGGTTTCATCTACATATACCAAAGTGGATAATTAGAGTTGTTGACCATGACGTGTTGTGTGTTTGAAAAGGAAATAATAATTGTTGTTGCAGTAGAAGGCAACATGACTATGTTGATGCTTGGAGAAGATGCATTGTCATTAGTGATGGGAGAAGAAAAGTTGGCATTGATGCCAGCTACAACAAAAATCGAAGGATCCATATTGCAGAAAATGAGTAGAGCACTTAATTTCCCAAGTAAAAAGCAGATAGACGATAGAAGTGCAGAGAAATTGTTGTGGAGAAATATATAGGAGACATATTTGCAGAGAAATCATTGTAAAGTAGAAGAATCGATAGCAAATTCAAATAAGCAACATAAATTATTTCAAAATAGTAGAAGCAATAGCAAAATTAAATTTCTTAGTTAGGAGCAGACCTCGAGAGATGCAAACAAGCATAAGGCAAAAGTTGCAAGTTAAGTCAGTTTAAAATCCACGAGAAGGGAAAAGCAAATTGTAATTAACTAAGCTACAACACCAATGTGTTCAAGTTGCTGTTTGAAGGGGAAGGTGACACAATCAAAATATTGATATTTTTTCTCAAGTATAGGAGTATCGAAATAATAAATAATCTGATAAGACTAGGATCAAACTATAAGGAGGTTAATTATATAATGATGATGATGATGAATTGAAGAAGACTTTGATATGTAAGATTAATGTAAGGATTAAACAAGGATAAAATAATTGTCAAGGTTAAAGGATCCACTAGTAGTATTTCAAACAAGTATGATATAAATTTTTATTATTACTCAATCGGAAATCAAACATAAAGCAGGTTCCAATTGTATTATGAATTATTAACATGATTATATTAGTTATCTTATTCAAATAATATAAATACTTGTAAATGTTGTCAGGTATTTATGATTATAACTTATGTTAACAACAAATCAAGTTTCTTTCATAGTACAAGTATAGGTTATACAATATAGTTAGGCTATAAAAATGTCAAGTATTTATTGTACCAAGTGTTATACAATGCAAATCTAGATTAATCATTTGACAAGTACTAAAAGTGAATAAGATAACAAATATAAAACATGTTAGTATCAAACATTAAGGTCCACGTTAAGTTTATACTATACTTATTCATACACCATTAGTATAACCATTTCACCTTGATATAATAAACTTAACTAAACATAATAAAATAGAGAAACATGAATAAATAAGATAAAAATATAAATATGATAAAAATTAACTAAGTAAATGAAAGGAAATGAGAAGTATAAATAAAAGATTAATATAAAAAAAATTTAAGCAATGTAATAAAGAAAGGGCAAGAACATGATCTTGATCTAAAAACCAAGATGCCTAAATACATGACAAGTATCTCCTTTTATAGGCTAAAATTAAGAACTATTGATTTGTTGATTAATTGTTAAGTGAGTGGCCACATCTTGACTTGGTGACAATCCTTATATTCTTGTCTTAACAAAATATCATTATTAGCGTTAAAATTTGGACAGACTTGAATCATAAAGTTCTAGGAAATTATCTTATATTTTCAAAAAAATAAAATAAGATCATTTAGACTTTTAGAACTTGAGATATGAGTTAAACACTGAACAGTGTCTAGGCTGCAAGACAGATTCAGACTTTTCTATTGTTGCTAAGATTTAAACTTGAAAACCACCTTTTTGAATCTTAGACTTGTGATGAAAGTTTTAGGCCTATGTCTTAGCTTTCCATTCATATAGAGCATACCTAAATTCATGATTTACAACTCCAGATATGATCCAATGACTGAATAGTGTTATAGTTTGGACTAAACCAGCATCTTTTTTTTTTTTTTAAGTTTGGCCCTCTCTTTATCGTTTCAATTTTAGTACTTAAACTCATCAATCAATCCTTTTATTTATGTGATAGACCTGCATTTAAGATGAACATTTACGATAAATTAAAGGTATTTTATGGTATCAGACTAGTTATTATAAAACATGTTTTAGTTAAGTAGTTATTGATATTTCAAGTGTAAAATGATGATATAAAACCTTAGTAAAAATACACTTTTAAGTACTAATCATACCTCTCAACCACCTTATTACTATTTCCTAGTAATCAAAGCATTAAAATAGAAAAATAATTTATAACTTCTATAAAGCAAAGCATTCATCATTTAACTTCCATTAATCTATCCAAATAAACAAACTCTCATTAAATTTATATATTTGCTTAATACTACTTAAATAAGATATTAATAAACCTTTCTTTTATGCTCAATATATCAACACATAATTATGGGGCTTTTCTTGGAAGAAAACAAAATTTTTGTTCTAATGTTTATGGTTAACTTCTTTGGGTTTGAATTATTATCTTCTTCTTCTTTTAATATATATACATATAACTAAAAACACAATGTATTTTTAACTCATGTAACGAATGTCCAGCTAAGGACTCCTAAACTAGTTGGTTTTAGGGCATTAGGTATTGGGACACACTTACGAGCTGAATAACTCGGGTTGCAGATACTGATACATTGATAGTGCAATGTTTGATTCCCTTAAGCTTTTCTCCTCAACCCATGTAACAAGCACTGGGCCAATAACAATAGCTCCCAAGTCAGTTGACTTTAGGGTATTAGGTGTTAAAACACCCCTTCGGGCTTAATTGCTTAGGTTAGGGAGGCTACGAAACCAAACTTACCTGTTTTTTTATTATCATCATTTTGTTTATTTATTTATTTATTTTTACAAATAATATACTATCTCTTTCCCTTAGTTCTAACCTTTAATAAAATAACATAAATAATGTAAAAACCAATGTGCAACCTACAATCATATGTTAAAGTGTGTGTGTAAATTAAGGTTTAAGAATACATGTTAAATAAGTATATGAGCAGAATTAAGTGGTAACAATACGAGAGTTTGTAAACCTGAATATTTCAGGAAGTATTATAATAGACCTTGTTAAGAATGGTTACTAAGATGCGTCTCAAGAGTCACTTTAACAAAAGAACTCCTTTACTCTGCCATCCTAGTAACAACAATTATGCACATGCTTTATGAAATGAAAAACAATTTTTTTTTATCAACTACTACCCTCTCCCCCCAACCAAAACGAGACATTGTCCTCAATGTTCTAAGGTAGAAAGATAGAGTATAAAAGATATCACCTGAAATAACGAACACTGACAAAACCTGAAACACACTGAAACAAAAATAAGAAATAACAAAACATAATAATAAAACCAAAAGACACAAAAATTCACAAATGAAGGCTCAAATCCAATCTAAGCTTTTTACGGCTTCCCGTAGATGACCAATTTATGCGACTCATGGAAGGATCAATCACAGGAATGAAAGATTGTAGTTGGTCAATCAACTGTTCAGCAGTAGCAGCAGAGATTATGATTTGTCGTGCAGAAGATGTTAGAATAATTTGTTGTATTGAAGATGTTAGAAATTTCTGTTTCATAGCATGATCAAATGTCCAGCTAAGGACTCCTAAACTAGTTGGTTTTAGGGCATTAGGTATTGGGACACACTTACGAGCTGAATAACTCGGGTTGCAGATACTGATACATTGATAGTGCAATGTTTGATTCCCTTAAACTTTTCTCCTCAACCCATTTAAAAAATACTTGTTAAATGAGTATATGAGCATAATTAAATGATAACAATATGAGAGTTTATAAACCTGAATATTTCAAGAAGTATTTTGATAAACCTTGTTATGAATATTGTAAATAACTATTGAAAAATATTAAGCAAGATACCTCTCAAGAGTCAATAAAATTCCTCCTTACTCTACCATCTTAGTAACAACTGTTTGTAAATGGTATATGAAATAGAAAACACAGTTAGTTTTTTTTTTAATATGAACTACTGCCCTCTTCCCCAAACCAAAATGAAACATTGTCCTCAATGTCCTATGATAAAAAGATAGAGTATAGAAGATATCACTTGAAACACTAAACACTGATAAGCCTGAAACACACTTAAACAAATATAAAAAATAACAAAAAACAAATATTGTGCAATTAATCAAACCAAAAGACATAAGGATTCATAAACAAAGGCTCAAATTCAATCTAAGCTTTTTATGGCTTTTCTTTGTTGACTAATTTATGCGGCTCCTGGAAGGATCAATTATAGGGATGGACTCATGGAGGGATTAATTACAGGAATAAAAGATTGTAGTTAGTCAATCAATTATTTATAATTTGTTGTATTGAAGATGTTAGAAATTTCTGTTTCATAGCATGATCAAGAAAAGATAACAATTTATCATAAAAACCATTAACATTTAACAGACCTATAGGTTTATAGTGAATGTGTAGTTGGGCCCAAAAGAAAATATAAAAAATCTCTTTCAATATGCCCAAACCACTTGGTAAGGCAATGAAGGCATCAACATGTTTAAACATTGTATTCATTCGATGAGACATTGTGGAGACCTGTAGTTCCTCTCTAATTGTTTTTTCAATGATGTCCCCTTGTGCTAAAGCTTTGGGAACAACCCTCAAAACTTGACTATCTCCTAAAAAGACAGTTATTGACACTCCCTCTATTAACCCAAGGCTACCTCCCCCATACACTAAATGAATCTTTCTTTTAACTAGTACCTGACCAAGATAATTTGCTGATTCTAAACACTCTATTTTCTTCCTAAGACTTGATCAACCAAAAACACAAATTTTTTTTATATGATGACTTAAAGAACTAGTCATTTCTTCACACTTCTATATCTATTGAATGTATAGGTTGAGTAGAAATGAAGGGAAGGAATAAAAGATTTTATAGATGAGAAATTGAAAATGCAATCACACCACTTATATGTAGGCCAACTAGAGTCTCTCTCTCTCTCTTTCTTTATTTATTTATTTATTATTTTATTATTATTATTATTATTATTGAAAAAAAACATATATGTACAGTTAGTTGTGATTGTGGCTCACATCTTCCATTGATTTTACATCCAAGAACAACTTCAACGCCCTTTATAAGACGGGGATAGGCTTCCCTACCAATTTTCTTAAAAATTGATGAATAGGATCTTTTATAGTCAGATTCCTAAAACTAAGTCGATCATGTTCTTTATGAAATTGTAGGCATAAATCATAAATTGCACATATGCATTTCCACTAGGATGCGTTTCAAGAGTCAATAAAAGATTATCCAAAGACCCCTTTCTCAGGTCATCCTTAATGAATTGCATTTATCTTCACAATTTATAGATAACATTCCAAAGAATTATATGTTGCATTAAAAGTTCATCTGACACATCTATGACAAACTTTTAGTCATTTTGCATGAAATTTCTTTACAAAAGTGCTTTTACCTATTTCAGACATGTATGAAATGAAAAAATTAGAGGACTCACCTGATAATTAGACCTTTGCTTCAATTAACCAGTGAATATCTTAAGGAATTCCATGATTCATTAACAACCTCAATCTTACACATCTAGTATGGTAAATTTTTATAATTGCATTCTGACGCAGAGTGGGAAAATATTTTTTTAATTTTTCAAAAGTGGTGTCCATTTTCAAATGAGAATTGGAGCAAAGATTCAAAGAAGTGATAAAGAGCAATGAATTGCACAAATATATACAAAGATATCAGTTATTATGGGAAACTGAAAGAACCGACATAAGTCACAGAGTACCATTATCCGCTATTTGACTAGGGTAAAAGAGACTAGCGAAACAAAAGTTACACCAAAATGAAACACAAAACAATGTAAGAAAGAGAAAAATCAATCTTTATATATAAGATCACTCAATTCAATAGTCATTTTCAACTGAAAAATTGTCAAAAGAAACTTTCAAACAATGTTCATTTACCTTAAAAACATTGTCATTCTTTGGATGTTTGATATCACATGCCCTATATGGATACAAATGTTTCACAACAAAAAGACCACTCTATCTTAATCTTAGTTTTTCAAGAAATAAATGAAGTTGAGAATTATAAAGTAAGACTTTTTGACAAACATTGAATATTTTCCTAGTATTTTCTTATCATGAAACTCTTTTATTCTTGCTTTATAAATTCTTGAATTTTCATATATATCATTTTTTATTTTCTCAAGCTCATTTATCTGTAATTTTTACAGTTGACTAGCATCATCAAGGTTTGAATGAAAAACTTTAATAGCTCAATAAGCTTTATGTTCAAGTTCTATCGGCAAGTGACACGGTTTTTTATAGACTAGTTTATAAGGTGACATACCTAATGATGTTTTATAAGTAGGTCAATAAGTTCAAAGTGCATCATTAAGTCTTAAAGACCAGTCTTTCCTATTAGGGTTCACCATCATTTATCATAACTTGTTGGAGAAATGTGTTTCACCATCATTTATCATAACTTGAGGAATTCCAAATCGAGTTAAAATATTTTCTTTCATAAACTTTATCATTGTTTTAACTTGGAATTGCCTCTATCTATTTTGAAACAAAATATATTATGACTAATATATACAAGAAACTAAATGAAAGAGGAAATGGACTCATGAAATCTATACCCCAACAGTCAAAGATCTTAATGACAAGATAAGATTTAAAGGCATCAGATGATGTTTTGAAATAGATCCTAACTTTTGATAATTTTTACAACTCTTACAAAATGCATGTGAGTCTTTGAACATAGTGGGCCAGTAAAATCCACTTTGTAAGGTTATTGTTGTTGTCTTTCTTGATAAGAAATGGCCCTCACATGCCTAAGAATGATAAAATTTAATGACACTACTTACGTCATCATCAGGAAATCATCTTTGAAATATTTAATCAGGATAATATTTGAATAAATAAGGGTCATCCCAATAAAAGTTCTTCACTTCGTTCAATGAATAAATAAGGGTCATCCCAATAAAATTTCTTCACTTCATTTAAGAACTTTCTTTATCTTGGGTACTTCAATGAGCTGATAATTGTCTTGAAATAAGAAAATTGACAATATTAGCAACCAAGGCATTGTAGAGATAAAAAGTAAAGATTCATCAAGCAAGTAGTCATCGATTAATGTGATGTCAGATTTTAAATCTGTTGTCAATCTTGACAAATGATCTACAACAACATTTTTGGTGCCTTTCTTGTCTTTGATTGTGATATCAAATTTTTTAAGTTACAAAATTCACTATATCAATTTAGCCTTAGAATCTTTCTTAAAAAGAAGATATTTCAATGCTAAACGATCACTAAAAACAAAGACAAGTAAACCAATAAGATAAAACCTGGATTTTTCACTTATAAATATTACTGCAAGTAATTCTTCTTCAGTAGTGATATAATTCATTTTAACACTATTTAAAGTTTTACTTGCATAGTAAATTACATAAGATTTCTTATCTTTTATTTGTCTTAAAACAACACCAATGATATAATTACTAGCACCACACATTATTTCAAAAGGTAATGACGGATCAAGAGGTTAAATGACATGAGTAGAAGTAAGCAAGTTTTTAAGTTTAACAAAGGCTTCTTCACAATCTTCAGTC
>NW_011500060.1:55232-55879 GCF_000495115.2 Populus euphratica
GCAATTAACTCGATTTTAGATTTGTCAGCCTCAATTCCATTCGATGAAACAAGGTGACCAAGTACAATGTTGTTTGTTACCATAAAGTGATATTTTTTTCCTAATTCAGTATAAGATTCTTCTCTTCATGCCTACTTAAAATTTTTTTCTAAGTTAGTCAAACAATTATCAAATGAAGCATAAAAAACAGAAAAATCATCCATAAAATTTTTAAGAAAATGTTTGACCATATCATTAAATATACTGAGCATGCATCTTTAAAATGTGACTGGTGCAATTCATAATCCAAAAAGCATCCTTCAATTTGCAAAAGTACCAAATAGACATGTGAAAGTAGTCTTCTCTTGATCTTCCAATGCAATTTTAATTTGGTTGTAACTTAAATAGCCATCTAGGAAACAATAAAATTCATGACCTATAACTCTTTCTAGGATTTGATCCATGAAAGGTAAAGGAAAATGATATTTTCTAGTTATTTAATTAAGTTTCCTATAGTCAATGCACATGCACCAACCAGTAATAGTCCTATCAGAAATAGACTAAATGATTTCATTATCTAAAAGCTTAATGACTTTGTTTTTCACTATTTCTTTCATATTAGGATTAAGCCTTCATTGTATTTCTCTAGAGGGTTTAACATTTTCCTC
>NW_011500060.1:56088-57954 GCF_000495115.2 Populus euphratica
ACTTCAAATCAGGTTTGGGTGGTTGAACACTTGAAGATATGGACTTAATTGATCATGGTGCCAATTTTTTAATTTATGGTCTCTAGTTACTTGCCTTTAATTCTTTCTAAAAATAAACCATTTGCAAATCATTAGATTCATCAATCTTAATTTCACTAGAAGTGGTTTTAAATTGATCGTGAACTAATTTTTCAATAAAGTCCACTTCCTGTAAATCATTATCATCTCCAGGTTGCTTACAAATGTTACAAATATTCATCTCCAATGTTATGTTTCTAAAAAATAGCTTTATTAGTCAATTCCTATAATCAATCAATGCATTAGAAGTTATAAGAAATGGACGTCCTAAAATAACAGGAAATGAATTCATGCTTCAATAGGCTATGTGTCTAAAATAATAAAATCCATAGGATAAATGAATTTATCAACTTATACTAACACATCCTCAAATATTTCTCTATGTACTTTTACAAATCTATCGGCAAGTAAAAGAGCTACAGAAGTTGGTTTTAACTCACCTAATTTGAGACTTTAAAAAATTGAATATGAAAGTAAATTCAAACTAGCTCCAAGATCAAGTAAGGCTCTTTTAATTTTATGTTCTCCAATAAAATAACAAATTACAAGACAACTAGGGTCTTTATATTTCAAAGCATTATTGTTATAAAGAATGACACTTACTTGTTTGGCTAAAATGGCTTTCTTTTTCACATTTAGTTTTCTCTTCACAGTGCATAAATCTTTTAAAATTTAGCATAAGAAGATATCAATTTAATAGCATCCAACAAAGGTATATTGATCTTTACCTATTTAAAAGTTTCAAAGATTTCAGAGTTGTGATTAACTTTTCTTTATTTGGTCATGGCATAAGGAAATAGAAGTACTAACGAGGAATGAGTCTTTTATTTGTAATGTTCAGATTCAACCCCTTCTTTACAATCAGAGATTAACTCATCATCTTTCTCACAATGTTCAAGAGTGGATTTTTCAATAACCTTACTACTATGAAGAGTGATGACTTATTTTACTTGATTCATGTGTTGACTTCAAGATCTATTTGTATTTGCATTGTATTGCCCCTTGGGATTTTATTGTGGTTGAGATGGAAACTGACCTTTCTCTTGAAAACTAAGAGCAACTATAAACTTTACAAAAGTATCTTTAAAATATTGCATCCATTGAGCAAGTTGAGTGTTGATTGCCTCTTGCTTTTCAATGAATGCATGCAATATTTCCTCAAGATTTCGTCTAAGAGGTGGAGCATAAGGAGATGCATATCCATGAGAATTTTAGAAATTATGTCGTGCTTGAAATAGTGGTTGTGAAGTTTGTGCATTATTATTATTACTCTTCCAACTAAAATTTAAGTGATTTCTTGAACTAGGGTTGTATGTTTGTGAGTATGGGTTATGATTGGGCCTTTGAAAACTGTTTAAAGTATAGGTTTGTTCATGAAGACATTCTTTAAAAGAAGGCAAAGTTGGATAGTCATTTGTTGAAAGTGCATTGGTTTCACAAAATTGACACACAGTGTCTTGAATAGATTTTAATTGATCACTTCTTTTTAATTCTAGTGGCTTAACTTTTCTAGGTAAAGATACAAACATTGCTTAGAGGTCATGATCTTCTCTAAAGTTGTACATACCTCCACTAAATGTATGAGGTTTAGTTTTACCGTGTGCCTCATAAATACTTGCGGTGACCCTATTTTGAGCATTTTTATCTAACAAGTTTAAGTACTTCATTGCTTCATTAGGATCTTTATCTTCAAAAGTTCCATTGCACATCAATTCCACCATTTGCCTATCTTTAGGTGTTAACCCTTCATAGAAATGTGAAACCAATCTCCATGTTTTAAAACTATGA
>NW_011500060.1:58050-58742 GCF_000495115.2 Populus euphratica
AAAGTGGTGATTTGTCTTTTGAAAGAGTTTGTTCTATGAGATTAAAAAAACTTCTTTAAAAATTATTGTTGCATTTCATCCCAAGCACAAATGGATCTTGATTTCAAATTTCGTAGTCATGTTTTAGCTTTATCTTTTAATAAAAAAGGAAAAAAGCTTTAATATGATGGTGTTCATATTATAATTTGAGTTATTATAGGTGTTACAGACCTCTTCACATTCCTTTAAATACAAGTATGAATTTTCTAGATCTAAGCCATGAAAAGAAGGTAAAAGTTGAATAACGCCTAACTTAAAATTAAAATGAGATGCATCAAAAGGGGAAATTATGCATGAGGGTACGCTTGTTCTTGTGGTATTTATATGGTCTCTTAGTCTTCTAATATGGTTATTCTAATTATTCTCATTATGAAATGATTGATTATTTTCTTTGGCTATATTTTTTAAAAATAATGAGGATATCTTACAAAGTTTACCATTTAACATACGTAGCCAAACTCTCATGTCCGTGTAGGAATAGAATAAAAGGAAGAAACAAAGTTAGATACAAAAAAAAAATACTATTATTTGTACAAGAATTTACCTCCCCGGCAATTCTTACAAAGTTTACCATTTAACATACGTAGCCAAACTCTCATGTCCGTGTAGGAATAGAATAAAAGGAAGAAGAAAACAAAAGAAGAAGAAACACG
>NW_011500060.1:59259-59476 GCF_000495115.2 Populus euphratica
GTGCCAAGTATTTATTGTGTCAAGTATTTAAGTGGTATACAACACAAATCTTGATTAACCATGTAACAAGCAAAGTATTAAAAGTGAACAAGATAATAAATAAAAAACATGTTAGTATCAAACAAATGTTAGTATTAAACATTAAGGTCCATGTTGAGTTTATACTATACTTATTCTTACACTATTAGTGTAACCTTTTCACCTTGACATAATAAAC
>NW_011500060.1:59519-61263 GCF_000495115.2 Populus euphratica
ATAAAAATATAAATACGATAAAAGCTAACTAAGTAAAGGAAAGGAAATGAAAAGCGTAAATAAGAGATTAATATAAGAAAAACTTAAACATTACAAAAATATAAAGAAAAAGAGTAATAACATGATCTTGATCTAAAAACCAAGATGCCTAAATGCATGGCAAATGCCTCCTTTTATAGACCAAAATTGGAAACTATTAATTTGTTGACTAATTGTTGAGTGGGTGACCACATCTTGACTTGGTGACAATCCTTATCTTCTTGTCTAAACAAAACGTCATTGCTAACATAAAAATTTGAACAGAATTGAATCATGAAAGTTTATCAGCCATGCCCAGTTCCATTCGGTGTAACCCATCTTCTAATTACTCAATTTGTTCCTTATTAATGCCCATAATATCTAAGCTTATTAGTGTAGCCCATCTTCTAATTGCTCAATTTGTTCCTTACTAATGCCCATAATATCTAAGCTTGTTAAAAACTAGGCTTTGATACTAATGATAAGCCCCTGCAAATATTCAACAATAAATATTTTTTTCTCTTTAGGTGAGAAAGTATCATAAATTTTAGATATTGCTTGATTGCATTCTTGATAATTTTTGGCTCCTTTAAAATAAGCAAAATCGGTATAAGAAACTGAAATTAAGGGAAAGCTGGTAACTCATGATATGAGATTACCCACATAAAAACTGAAAGTAACTCATACAAAATAATAAGCATAACAATTATAACAAACTAGAATAAAAGTGATGAAAAAGTCGCAACTACAGATGACCCAGTCCTGTAGGTGACCTACTCCTCCCTAACACAATCTTTTTATTCTTTACGTGACCATAGAACTCTCTTCTACATACCTGTATGCTCATGCATATATTGTTCACGTTCCAATCTTCTTACATGGTACATGCAGTTAACATTTTGCATTCCAATCTTCCTATATGGCATATGAAACTAAGATTCCACGTTCACTTCAACTCATATATTTGGGATATAGCCTAACGGCCCCTGTTGATTGACGTGGCTTATTAATACCTCTTGTATTATATGAAACCTTATCCCCAAGGTTCATATTTAGAAATAGATCTAGTAGCTGTTTGGTGGATACCCATGTTACCTCCTCAATTGGTAGATATTTCTAGTGCACTAAATCTTTTTGATAATTTGGGTGCCTTGTTTGATCCTGCGATGATCGATAACAGCTTATGGTGTTAGTAGAACTTTCCCATCTTTAATGAATGATGGTATCTTCGTGCTATGTTCGCCAACATTTATGTTGGTGTTGTATCATTTGAGTAGGGAGACATGGAATATCAGATGAATACGTGACTCAGCTAAAAAATGGAGATTATAACCAACAAGGTCGATTTTCTTCCAGAATTTCAAAGGCCCATAGAAGCAGCTGGCAAGTTTCTGGTATTCTCTTTTAAAAACTGTTTGTTGGCGATAAGGATGGAGTTTTAAAAGCACTAAATCACCAACATCAAATGAAACATCTTTTTGTTTTTGATTTGTGATTTGTTTCATCTGATTAATTGAGCGTGCCAGGTTGACCTTAAGTTGTTAGAGTAATTCATCGTGGTCCTGTAATTACTGATTGACACGACGAAAAGATTGTTGTCTTCTCCCAAGTGCAAGAGTGTCGAAGTAATAAATAACCCGGCAAGACCGGGGTCGAACCACAGGGAGATTAATTGTACAAATTATAAATGACAATAGTACAACAACAATAATAATAATAATAACAA
>NW_011500060.1:62223-65152 GCF_000495115.2 Populus euphratica
TATTATTAGATATGTTATTATAAAACATGCTTTAGTTAAGGAGTTATTGATACTTCAAGTGCAAAATGATGATATAAAACCATGATAAAAATGCACTTTTAAGTACTAATCACTGATCCACTTCATACACTAGCGAAAGTCCTTCATTATATGATGGAAGAGTGAGTGGTAGCCTTTTATACAGTGCTTGAAAAGGGGTCATGCTGGTAAAGATGTAATACGTTGTATTGTACCAATATTCTGTAACACTTTTAGTTGTAAAAGGATGTTTTAAGGGAAGAAAATGAGCTGATTTACTAAGCCTAGCGATGACTACGATGATGGTATCCTTGCTTTGTGAGGTGAGTAATCTCTTAATAAAATCCAATATGATGTCATCTTACATTTGGCAAGGAATGGGCAGCGGCTAGAGAAGACCTGCTGGTGCTAATGTGTCTGACTTTGTTTTTTGCACACCACATAATTCTTGATATATTCTTGGATCGATTTATGTGTTCTTGACCAATAGAATTGTTTTCCTAGTTTTTTATAGGTGTGTGGAACACCAAAGTGGTTGCCTACCTTAGCATCATGCATTTCATGCAACAACTTTGCACGTAGGGTAGAATCTGCTGGGATGATAACGCATTCCTTATAATAAAGTAGGTCATTACACTACACATAGAGTTGTGTAGTTGATCCGTGGCTGCCTAGCTTATAGATTTTATGTACAAATCTGTCTTTGCTGCCTGTTTAATTTCTTCCCATAAGGTAACTTAAGGAATAAAAAGATGGTGAAGAACAAGACTACCTTGTTTGTAAGAGAGAGAATCAGTTACAGAATTTTCACATCCAAGACGGTATGTGATCTCATAGTCATAGCCTAAGAGCTTGGCTACCCATTTTAACTACTTTGGTATGGTGATACATTGTTTTAACAAATACTTCAGGCTTCGTTGATCTGTCTGAATATAAAACTTTTAGCCTAGAAGATATGGCTACCACAAACGTATACCTTCAATGATGGCCAACATCTTTTTAGCATAAGTAGACCAAGATTTTTTTACCATCCCAAGTGCTCTACTCATAAATGCCACTGGTTTGCCTTACTGAGTTAATACTGCACCAATATCGTCTCCTGATGCATCAGTTTCTACAATGAAGATGTCTATAAAGTTAGGCATTGCTAGCATTGCTATAGTTATCGTGGCTCATTTGAGCGCAAAGAAAGCAGTTTCAGCATCCTCATGCCATCTAAATTAACCTTTCTTAAAAAGATTGTTGAGAGCTCGCACCACAATGCTATAATTTTTTACAAACTTCTTGTAATATCCTGTCAACCCTAAAAACCCATGAAGCTTTAAAATATTAGTGGGTTGTGGCCATGCCATCATTGATGTAATTTTATTTTCATCTACCTTCACTCCATGATTGGCGATTATATGTCTTAGGTACTCCTCCCTTTGTTGGCCAAAAGCACATTTGCTGGTTTTGATAAAGAACTGATGCTGTTTTAATATTGCCAAAGTTTGTCTTACATGCATCAAATGCATGTCCCAAGTAGGACTATAGACTAATATGTCATCGAAGAAAACCAATATAATTTTTCTAAAACAAGGTTGAAATATAAAATTCATGATAGCTTGAAATGTAGAGGGTGCATTAAACAAGCCAAACAACATAACCAAGTAATGTACATTATAAGTGCATAAAGCAATTTTTGGAATATCCATAGGATTAACCCTTACCTGCTAATACCCAACACTAAGATCTAGCTTGGTGAAATATGAAGCACCATAGAGCTCGTCTAACATATCATCAACTGTAAGAATAAGGATGTAGTCCTTTACGGTTACAGTATTGAGTACTCTGTAATCTATGCAGAAATGCCAAGTTCCATCCTTTTTCTTCACCAACAATACAGGTGATGAAAACGGGTTGGTACTTAGTCAAATAAGGCCAAAATTTAGCATTTCGTGGACTTGCTTCTCAATTTCCTCTTTTTGATAGTATGCATAATGGTATGGTCAAACATTAATAGGTTTAGTTCCATCCTTGAGGGAGATGTAATGATCAACTTTTCTGATGGGTGGTAAACCTATCAGTTCCTTTAAAAGTTTTGAGAACTCATGCAAGATTGCTTTCATATCAAGATGAATTGTCTTGTTGTGTGGCTCCGCAATACTGACTTGTAGATATATTGCAAAAATGGCATGGTTCTGCTGAGCCTCTTTGGTTAATTCATTAATTGATGCAATTTGAATGACTTTGTCATCCATTCCTTGTAACCGCCTAATTTGGTTCTTTCATAAAACTTCCATGGTTAACTATTTCCAGTTGTAAACTATAAAACCCAGCATTTCCAGCCATTGGATTCCTAGGATAAGATCCAACACTGTAAATGGAAGAGAATAAAGAGTTAAAGAGAATTGAGTGCCTTACAGGTCTACTCCAACCTCTTCAAAATGCCTCTAACATTTTAATTTCTCGTCATTCGCTACCTGCACCGTGAAGGTTGTGGTTGGCACCACTAGTATTTGAAACCCATTGGCCAATTTTTCATTAATGAAGTTGTGAGTTGATCCATTATCGATGAGTGCAATGACATCGTGGGAACCTATTCTAGCAGCTATATGCATTATCTTAGGTGCAGCCCATCTTGTCAATGCATGTAGTGTAATTTTTTGTTTAGTGGGTGCCTCATAACTCTCTTGAACTAGTTGTTCTTCACTTTCATTATCACATAAAAGAGTGTTGCTGCCATCATAAACTTCCAACATGAGTATTCATGTTTCGCGATATTTATATCATGTGATTGGTACTTAACAGTACATTTTTATCAAGGTTTTATATCATCATTTTGCACTTGAAGTATTAATAACTCCTTAACTAAAGCATGTTTTATAATAATGTATCTAATAATATAAGATACCTTTAATTTATGGTAAAT
>NW_011500060.1:65471-102781 GCF_000495115.2 Populus euphratica
AGCCCGAGCACTGTTCAGCCTTTGGCCCATATTTGGAGTTCTAGAAGTTTAAATAATCTGAATGTTTCACACAAGAAAGTTGAGATAATAGTCTACAACTTTCATGTTTTCAAGTGGCTCCAATTTTGACGTTAGTAATGGCGTTTTAGGCAAACAAGAGAAGATAAGGATTATCACCAAGTCAAGAGTTGGTCACCCACTCATCAATTAGTCATCAAATCAATAGTTCTCAATTTTGGCCTATTAAAGGAGGTATTTGCCATGCATTTAGGCATCTTGGTTTTCAGATCAAGATCATGCTCTTCCTTTCTCTCTTTGTATTTTTTTGTAATGTTTATGCTTTGCTTTCATTAATACTAAGTTTATGCTTTTCATTTCCTTTCCTTTACTTAGTTAACTTTTATGTTCTTATTTTGTTTATCTATTTTGCTTTCTTTCATTATGTCTAGCTAAGTTAATTATGTCAATCTTCTTCTTGTTCTCCTTCTTTTACTTTATTATTATTATTATTATTATTATTATTATTGATATTGTTGTTGTTGTTATTGTATTATTGTTATTTATAATTTGTATTGGGGAGAAGACATTAATCTTTTAGTCGTGTTATTCTGCAATAAAACAATCATTGCAATTAAAACATAAATTCGAAGCTCTCGTCGCTGCATTTCCTCCCAGGTGAGGCGCCAAACAGGATTGATAGGGATTGTTGGTACAGCTCGATTGAAACGAGGAGGGAAAAGTGTAGATCTTATTAGTGGTGATCGTCTAATAAACCTTCTTTATTTGCTAAGTTGATCATCCTTCATCTGAGCTAAACCGATGGCTTCCTTCAAGTTTTGTGGTTTAAGCATATGTATCCCATCTGAAATCTCAATTTTTAAGCCACCCATAAATGTACCCATAAGAGCTTTTTGTGTCCATCTGCGTACTTAGTTGCCCAAGCATTTGAATTCTCGTCGGTAATCTCGTAGTGAGTCCCCTTACCTTATCCTTGAAAGGGCTTCATCAAAATCCTCACACTTTGAAGGACCAAAATGAGCCTAGATTTTGTCTTCAAAATTTGCCCATGATAGAACACGTCCTTCTTCTTCAGTCAACTTATGAACCCATTGCCACCACTAGTTAGCTTTCTCTTCCAAGCTGTAGGAAGCTAGGGAGACCTTCTGAAGTTACGGAGTATTTTGAAATTCAAAATATTGATTCACACAATTAAAGTATTTTTTTGGATCATCTCCTGAAAATCTAGAAAATTCAAGTTACGCTATCTTAGGAAAGACAATTAGTCGTCCCCCCTTGTGACCTTCATATTACTGGTTGTCCTGGTTTGGAGGTTCTTGATTTGCAAGCAACACATTAAAAAGATGGTTAAGCGTTTCTTCTGGATGTTGCAGTCTATCAACCATGCCCAACTTCATTCAGTATAGCCCATCTTTTAACTGCTCAATTCGTTCCTTATCGATGCCCATAATATCTAAGCTTGTTAAGAATTAGGCTATGATACTAATAATAAGCCACAACAAATATTCAACAATAAATGTTTGTTTTTTTTAGGGTGAAAAAGTACTATAAATTTTAGATATTATTGATTGCTTTCTTGATAATTTTTTGTTGCTTTAAAATAAGCAAACTAAACTGGTATAGGAAACTAAAATTAAGAGAAAGCTGGTAACTCACGTGGAAAATTACCCATATACAAACTAAAAGATGTATGGAATAATAAGCATAATAACTATAATAAACTAAAATAAAAATAACGAAAAGTTACAACTGCAAATAACCCACACCTATAGGTGATCCGTTCTTCCCTAGCATAATCTTTTCATTCTTTACATGACCATAGAACTCTCTTCTGCATACTTGCGTGCCCAGGCATATAATGCTCACGTTGCAATTTTCCTGCATGGCACATGCAACTAACATTCCACTCACTTCAACTTATATATTTGGGATTTAGCCTAAGAGCTTTGCTGATTGACGTGGCTTAGCAATAGCACACTACACATAATAAATTAAAACATTAATAATACATCAATAATACAATATTCCCTACTCTACAACACATCCCATGATACATTTGTTAGTGATACTAAGGCGAGTGGAGAAGAATAATGAAGTTTTGTGTGCTGATAATAGTAGTACAGCTTGGTATAAATTTGTGGTTTTTGGGCGAGGCAAAGTAATGCAGTGAGGCTAGAGATTATCCGACAAGCTTTTCGCTTCATTACATTAATTTCCTTTGATTGTTTGATAATGTATGTTCTTTTTGTGGGAAAATGCTAGACTGTGCGCAACAATAAACACACACACAGAGAACATAAAAAAAAAAAATCGAGTTTAGTGACGTGAACATTCAACAATAAGAATTGGATAAACAGACAACAAAATTAACTAATATGCCCCGGTATTCAGAAGACCAACTATGGCTTATGCATTGAGGTAGCATTTGGCGTTGTGGTAAGCATCACAAAGCCTATGTGGTATTAGTCTCATCCCCTCATAAGCCCATTAAATACGAGCCTCTTCGCTAGGCAATATTTTTTTGGGCAATAAATAGCAACTTGCTAGTTGATGAGGACCCAGAAACAAAGACTGTAGATACTCATTAGGGGATGGATGTTTCTCTAATAATTATGGGCTTGGAAGCTTCTCGTGTGAAGACTTTGCTACTCTTAATAAAATGAGTTAACCACGGCCATTATTTTAATAATGATGACTTGATGACAATTTCTATGTTTATAGAATCTAAATCCCACGATCTCGATATCCCTTTAGCAAATGATCAATAGCTTCATGATTAGTCTCGCTAATCTAACCATAACGAGTCGAAGTATTTATCCTTTTTATTACTGAAACTTGAAAGGTTGAGATTCATGGGAATGTGTCAAGGTGATTCTAATTATCATGATAGCATCTTGCAAGTTCACCACAATGTTTCAAAGATCTGTGGTAACTAAGCTCTAAAAGTGTTATGATAGCAAGTTGAAAAGAAGAGCAAATGTGTGGAAGTGATTAAGAAATTTAAAAGTTTCTTCAAGGTGGTGGTATCAAGACTCAAGAGTGATTGTCCTTGAAAATATATATTTTTTTCACTTTAATTGATTGCCGCCTGTTAGGAATACAATACATCTGGCAACCCATAGAACCAAAAAGAAAATATTTATATTTTTCGTTGTTTTTTGAGCTATAATCTCTACTATTGACCTACTATATTCTTCTTCCCATGGCCGTAGCTTTTCTGAAAGCATGTTCTTTTCTGTTTTAATGTAAGAAGATTCAGGCTAGAACTTTATATCTATGCTTTTTATTAATTTCTTGGCCCCAGCAAATCAAATATCAATATACTATTTACTATACTCATCTTCCTCTCGTGAACGGTTCTGGAATTTTTGTACTGTGCTGGGAAAATATAATAGGAATGGCCCTAAGACATTTAACACATTTTTGAAGACTTAATAACATCACATGAAACACCGTTGACGATCATGGAATGAAGGTGAAGATTCTTTAAATGCAGCAGCTCCATTGTACATGGTGCATGAGGCTCCATTGTCTTCTTTAAATGCAGCAGCTCCATCGTACTTGGCGTATGAGGCTCCATAACCGAGGTAAAATATATTAAAATTATTAAAAAATATTATTAAAATATTAATTTGATGTTTTTTAAAGTAAAAAGCTATTTAAAAAACATTTTAAAAAGCTGATTAAGCTGTAAAATCAGGTCATAACAATTTAATTATATTTTCATCCCTATAATATACTAATTTTATCGTATGAAGCCTCACACTACAAATTTGAAGGCTCCTGCTGTGTTAGAAACTGCAGGGATGTAGCTATGAATTTTAGTTTGAGAGGGTCAAATTAGAGAAAATTTTTAGAAAAAGCTAAAATTTATTTTTCTTTATTTTCCAAGATAAAAATCTAATTTATTAAAGAAAAAAACTGAAAATAAAAAAACTTTGACTGCAGGGCTCCTGCCCTCGCCAGCCAACCTAATTCCGCCTATGCTTGGTTGGCATTGAACGTGATATATTAGACGTCATAGAAATTTCTGTTCTTTTAGAAATAAGACATGGCAATTTTATTTTTGAGTTCAAGAGAAAACAATCTTGGGTTATTATATAATAAGAGAAAGTCCTTTTCATTTTTAAATCCCCATTCTACGGACACTTTTCACATGTTATTGTACTGCGCAATAGGGTTTTTATTTTATTTTATTTCCCCTTTTTTGATAGTTCATATAGGTGAATTGGAACATGGCCTGTTAGTAATTTTATTTCATGTTCATGAAGAGGAGGTAGAGAAGAAAAGCAAGCGAAAGATGAACCGTACGGACCCATATTACATTAGGGGTTCATTACAGATGGAAAGTGAACGGGTGTGTGTCTGTGTGTATATATATATATAAAAGAAAATGGAAACAATTCTAAAAGGATGAACCGGATTCGTTAGCTCCAAGGGAAAATAAAGAGTGAAAAAAAAAAAAAAGCAAGAATTCTTCTCGTAACCAAAGCAAAAGGGAAAAGATACAATTGGGCTAGCTGTTTGCCACTTCTTGGAAAGTAAAAAAACAAAACTATATAATTAGTACCTTCACTAGATTAGTGTCCCTAAAAAAGCTCATTGTAGATTTATCTTTGTTCACCATCAACACCACCTTATTATTGAAAAAAAAAAAAAACTGAAATGGTTATAACATCGCCATAAAAACTGCATGCTAATACTAAAAGAGGCCCATATATTATTAGAGTAATAATTTAAAAAATAAATCAGAAAAAATATCTTAAAGTGTATCATACCCGGACATCATGATAACCAATAACCGAAAATTATGATAACCAATAAAAACTTATAACTTAATTAGAAAAAGAATAAAAATACTACTTGTTTTTTTAGAAAAGGTCTATTTCAATGAGTCGTTGCCTAGTATTATAGTCACTAGAAACCCTAAGTGATCAGTTAAGATTTTATGATACGGAACTAGTTATAGGAAAGAAAAGATATTATTAACCCTTAAGCATTCTATCTATGGCATGCTGCATTACTAATTTTGTCAAAAATTACTAAGAGTTTGTTGTATTACTTTTTTCATGGTCTACCTAGGATATTCCTGACTTTAGCGTCAATAAATAATCAACTACAAATATTTCTAATTTTGATGTTGGTAAATATTACACAACCCAGAAAGTACACTATTCATAACTCAGGTGCTAGTAAATAAATCCACAAAATTATATATTAAACAAAACAAAAATTTCTTCTTTTTTAATCCTTTTTTTTAATTGAATCCAGCCCAGTCGTACGGGCTGGGCTAGATCAGGCCAACCCGTTAGTGACCCTGTTGGTTCATCCTTATATAGTCTTCTTATTCTTTTTTTGTTTTCAGCATCTTAGTACAAGAAAAATATTTTTATTTTATTTTGTTATTGTCCCCTAAACATATTAGTAATATAAAAAGCCAAAACATAAAATAATAGATATTATTCAATTTTGTCATGAAAACACAAACAATAGTGAAACTAAATCAAAACATCTTTAACTCACTTTAAAATTGATGTATTAGTTTTTTAGGGCGAAATCGCACTATAAATTTAAGCTTTTTTGATATCTTTTGATTAGGGTTACAATTCTAAGTTAAATTCTATTGCAAACTAATCATACATGGGTTTTCAATACCTAGAAATAAGAAAACAATTTATAAATTGAGATATGTTGTTTTTTGGGTACAAGGGTAATTCATATCAAATTTAAGGTTGTTACAAAATTGTTTCAATTCTAGTGCTTAAAATTGTATAATGAGTGATATTTTGCATCAAGTTATAAAAACATATTTACCACTATTTGTTTCAACCTTTTCAATTTATTTATGTTATATTTGGGTTATTTAAAATTCAAGTAAGTATTTTCATAAACTTTTGGTTCTGCTTTATTTCGAGTCTTTGTTTCACTTTGCTAATCATGAAATTGTAGTTTTGTTTTGTTTGTTTATATATATATATATATATATATATATATATTGTGCTATGATAGTCATTGACTTTGGTTCATTGAGTTTCAATTTTGAAAGAACCATAAGAAGACAAACCTAGAGGTAAAAGGTGTAGTAAAAAAAAGTTGAGTGAAAAACTTTGAATTATGTGAAATACAAGAGTTTTGAGGTATATAGTTTTCTTACTACTCATGAATTTTTACATATTTAAATATATATTAAAATAACAAGTTCGCAAAACTAAAAATAGATAGCACCTTTTAGATGCAAGCTTTCACCTAACAACTTGAGTTTCTATGGTAACGAAGGATATGAAAGATAAGATGACTTTAATGATACAATAAAATTATGGGACAGATGTATTAAGAATGAAGGTTGATTAGTGAGGAAACTTTATTCAAAGAGTTATATGGAATGTTAACACAAACAACCTTGATTCTTTTATTCCTAGTGTTGCTATATCTTTGTTATAGGATTTTAAGGATGATGTAGGACAATAAAATTTGGATTTGATCTTAAATTGTGCTATTATGCAGCTTTATGCAAACAAGCATAATGTTTGGTTTGACTGTCCTATAAAAGTTTTTTCAAAAGTTTCTAAAGATCTATTTTTATCTTGGATTAAAATTTCACGATGATCAAATTTTTGCAAGGTTTTCGTATAAGAGGTTAAAGTTGTCATCCAAATTCTACTATGTATTTCCTAATAAGATCCATAATAATTTTCAATTAATAAAAAGTGCAATCAAGACATCTTATTCCTAGACTAAATGAGTTGCATGAATCTTATTTGTTTAATAAGATTGATTTGAAAATTAATTATCATCAAAATACAGATTGTTCGAATGATTAATCATGTTGTTTAGTCTTACTATTGCACACAATAATTTAATGAGATTGATGAATCATTTATTATGTGCATTCATATGTAACTTTGCTATTGATTACTTTGATGATATTTATAGTAAAAATCTAGGTAAGCATATTAAGTATTTAAGATTTTTGTTTAATATGTTACAAAAAAAATTGTTATATGCTAATCTATTAAATTGGAAAAAAAAATATTAACCATTTAAAATAGCTTATGGTTTAACTCTACTAGATTTGTTTTGTTTACTTGTTGATGAAAGATTTAGACTTTATGACAATAGAAAAGAACAAGTGATGAAAGCATTGTTTAAGAAGGTAAGACAATATATCAAGAAAAAAGAATGAGAAATATGCATTCCAAGAAAACAAAAGATGAAAAAGAGTTATGTTCTAACAAAGGGATTGTTTTTGGGTGCATATGCAAAAATAAAGTTTTCCTAGATATAGAAAATCAAAGTTAATGCTTAAATAAAATAATTTATTCAGATTCCTTAAAGGAGTTAATGTTTATAAAGTGGATTTACAAGGTAAGTATAATCCTAGTGCTATATTTAAAGTTTTAAATTTTTGTTTTTGGTTTGATGTAAGTGATGATCCGAGGTAAAATTCTTTTGAGAAAAAATGGAAGGATGAAATCTTGGCTATGTTATCAAAGGATTCATAATGAGTGACCATTGAGTCTATTTTAAGGATTAGATTGAAAGGGATCTAAGAGGAGTTTAATGGACAAAGTCAAGAGGCTTGAGTTGAAAAAGTTTAAATTTGTTAATCTAGACCTTTGCCTATGTTTTAGGTCTTATATAAAGCTACAAAAAGAGTTTGGATGTGATTTTAATAGTATTGTAAACTAGATATCTATACCTTTTTAATGATATATAGTAATCCTACTAATTCATTTGAATGAGAAAGAGCGACATGTTTCAATTTGAGCCTAAAATCAGTCAGAAAAGTGCGAAAATGAAAAAGACATTATTTCCTTAAGATTTATGAATTCCATTCACTACAACGAGTCCTTAATGCTATTGAGAACTTATGTTGCAACCTTTAAGTTACTTATTTTACAAGGATTTCAAATCAAATAAGAAGAATTAATTGTTTAGAAATTAATTTTTATTTAACAAGGTATCAGATTTGTGTTCAATAAGAATTCTTTAACAATTATTTATCTTGAGTATATCTCACTATCATATCCAACAAAAGATGAGGAATAATTTTATACTATTGTTTTATTTATTTATATTATTTTTAAACCTTATTATAATTAATTTCAATTTTATTTAAAATGGTTGCATGTTTGACCCATTAGTGTTAGGGTTTTATTTTTAAAAGTATAAATACTCTTTTTAAGCATAAAATATTAAAACTTGATAATAATATTTCTGTCAAATTTATTCAGCTTGTGTGAGAAAGATTCCTGTATTTGTTTGGTTTTCTAGCAAACTAAATTGACTCATCAAAAATTAATTAGCTTCGTAACATTTTTCTTATACTTCTCATTCTTGAATTGGTATTTGTAGGGTGGGAGTTCTTATTCCAATAGTGTAAATGAATTGAGACAAGTTTATATTATGTCACACTCTTATTAGACTTGTTTTGGCTTTCTAAGATTCTTTGCCAATCTTATCGTGAGTTATATAAACACGTGATCATGAGGTTCATATCAATTGAGTTTAAAAAAAAAATTTAACATTTTTCACTTCATTATACAATAACAAAAATAATTGCTAGTAAAATCAAACATAAACCAAATATTGAGCGTTTATTTGAAATTATGATAACTTTGTAGAAAGTAAATCTAAAAAATTTATAAGGATAAATTTAAAATCAATCAAATATTAAAGTATGAAATTTAAAAAATGATGAAAATGAGAGAGAAAAAAGAGAGAGAGAAATGAGAAAAAAACAAAAACAAAAACAAAAGGCTACCTCCTTTGATGTTCATACTAATATACTAGCTCGTGTTTCGCCGTGAGTTGGATTATTTTTTTAAAATGTAAAAAAATATTAAGAGCATAAAGAATTTTTTAATTGTGTTTTTAAACCTGACCAAATGGTTTAATTTTGAAACCCTTCAACTCAATTTTTTATTTAACTTAAGTTTTTAATTAAATCATATGAGATCTAACTTGATTTAAATTGATTAATAATTGATACTTAAAAGTGTATTTTTATCAGGGTTTTATATTATCATTTTGCACTTGAAGTATCAATAACTCCTTAATTAAAACATGTTTTATAATAATATATCTAATAATATAAGACACATTTAATTTGTAGTAAATATTCATTTTAAATGCAGGCCTATCACATAAATGAAAGGATTGATTGATAAATTTAAGAACTGAAATTGAAAGAATAAAGAGATGGCCAAACTTAGAAAAGAGATGTCGGTATAATCCAAATCGAAATACTGTTTCGTAATTGGGTCATATCTGGAGGTATAGATCTCAGATTTAGGTCTACTTTATATGGATAGAAAGGTAAGACATAGGTCTACAACTTTTATAGGAGCCTAAGATCTAAAAAGGTCATTTTCAAGTTCAAATTGTTGCAACAACAAATAAGCCCGAATCTGTCCTCTAGCCCGAGCACTATTCAGTATTTTGGCCATATCTGAAGTTCTAAAATTCGAAATGAGCTGAATATTTTACAAAAGAAAGCTGAGACAATTTCCTACAACTTTCATGTTTTCAAATAGCTCTAATTTTAACGTTATCAATGACGTTTTGGGCAGACAAGAGAAGATAAAGATTGTCACCAAGTCAAGAGTTGGTCACCCACTTATTAATTAGTCATCAAATCAATAGTTTTCAATTTTGGGCTATAAAAGGAGGCATTTGCCATGCATTTAGGCATCTTTATTTTCAGATCAAGATCATGCTTTTCCTTTCTCTCTTTGTATTTTTTGTAATGTTTATGCTTTACTTTCATTAATATCAAGTTTATGCCTTTCATTTCCTTTCATTTACTTAGTTAACTTTTATCTTATTTATATTCTTATTTTATTTATCTATTTTTCTTTCTGTCATTATGTCTAGCTAAGTTTATTATGTCAAGATGAAAAGGTTATACTAATGGTGTAAGAATAAATATAGTGTAAACTTAATATGGACTTTAATGTTTGATACTAACATGTTTTATATTTGTTATATTGTTCACTCTTTAATACTTTGCTTGTTAAATGACTAATCTTGGTTTATGTTGTATAACAATTGGTATAACAAATGCTTGACACTTTTATAGTCCATACTGTATGGTATAACCGACACTTAAGCTATGAAAGGAACTTGATTTGTTGTTAACATAAGTTATAATCATGAATACTTGATGAAATTTACAAGTACTAGCATTAATTGAATAAGATGACTAATGTAATCATGTTAACAATCTATAATCTGATTGGAACTTCCTTTGTGTGTGGTTTCAATTGAATAATAAGCGTTTATACTATATTTGTTTGACATACCATTAGTGTATCCTCTAACCTTGACATTGTTTGTAATTGTTGTTTAATCCTTACGTTAATTTTTCATCTCAAAGTTCTCATCAATTTTTTTTCTTTTTCTTTTTCTTTATTACTACTACTACTACTACTACTATTAGTATTATTATTATTGCTACTATTATTATTGTTGTTATTGTTATTATTGTTGTTGTTTATAATTGTTATTTATAATTTGTACAATTAACCTCCCTGTGATTCGACCCCGGTCTTGCCGGGTTATTTATTACTTCGACACTTCTGCACTTGGGAGAAGACATCAATCTTTTAGTCGTGTTAATTAGTTTCACAAGTCCAAATGCAATAAAAACATAACTTATCTTTTAAAAAAATTTCAAGATGATTTAATAACTTTTATATATATAATTATATGATAAAAATAGATACTCATAAAATTGAGTACTAACCTAAAAATAAATATTTATTTGAGACAATTATCCCTAGAAAGCAGATAAACATCAATAATGTACTTTATTTCTCAACCAATCTAATATTAAATAATGATATCATAAAAGAATAAATTAAAAACAATTAAAAGACCAAAAACATATCATATTGGTGGGTAAACTCGTCAAATCTATGAACCAGGTAAGCTAGTCTAATATGTTAAACATGTGGACTAGGTTATGAACTCCATTAAAATTATAATTTTTTAATCTATTTTTTATTTAATTATATGATAATAAATATAGATGATTATGAAATCAAACACTGACTCAATAATGAGATGTTTTTAGATCATGATAACCTCATAAAAGACGAAATGAAACTAATTTCTTAATTAAGCCAATATCTAAGGATAAAAGGAAAATAATTTAAAAAATTTAAACTTGTCAGACTCACGAACTAACTTAATTAGTCAAACTTGTGAATAGGTCTATGGACTTTAAAAAATTTAATATCATAACTTTTTAGTGAAACTATTTTTTTAATTATATGTGAAAAAAATAAACAATAAAAAAGTTAAGTTCTTAAAAAAATACACCCCATCAAACTTATAAATTAGGGCAACCAAGGTTACTTCAGCAAACTCGCAAACCATACTAATCTTATAAAAAAGGTAAAATAAAAAGAAAAAAAATTATAAAGCCAAATTCTCAACCATTCTAATATTAAAAGATGAAATTAATAAAAAAATTGAAATAATAATAAAAAAAAATTCAAAAACATAAAGAAAAAAATAAAGCAAAACATTATGGATTATTATAATCATTCATAGTACAATATATGTATGAGTAAAAAATATTTTTCTCACACCTTTTAATTTTTGTTATTTTATAATGTTTAATACTATGACTTTTCTCCAAAAAACATTTTCTAACTATATGAGAAAAAAATAAATTATAAAAAAATCAAGTTTAATTAAAAAAAAACCCTACCAAACTTGTAAACTAGGGTAATTTGGGTTACCTTGGCAAATCTATAAATCATGCTAACCTTATACAAAGCTAAATTATCAACAATCTTAATTTTAAAAGATAAAATCAATGAAAATAGATTTTTTAAAAATTCATAATAAAAATTAAAAAAAAAAAGCAAAATATTATGGATTGCTATTGAATCCACATTCTAGTGGTGTTGGGTGAACAATGGCTTCCCTTATATCCTTTAATTTTCTTATTTTATAAAATTTAATAACATGATTTTTTTAAACTATTTTTTTAATGATATAAGAAAAAAATAAACTATAAAAAAGTTAAATTCAATTAAAAAAAATATCACATCCATAAACTTGGGCAACCTTGGTTATCTTGATAAACCCATAAACCATGTTAACCTCATAGAAAAATAAAATAAAAAGAAAATAATTACAAATCTAAATTTTCAACTATTTTAATATTAAAAATCAACAAACATAATTTAAAAAAAATCATAACAAAAAAAATAATATATAAAAAAATAATATAGATAAAAACTATAGCAATCGATAATGTTTTATAAGAAAAGTTATAATATTTATCCTAAATCATTAAAAAAAACACACACCATATTTATAAATTAGAATAACTAGGATTACCTCGATAAACTTGCAAACTAGGCTAATTTTATAAAAATATAAAATAAAAAATTAAAAAACTAAATTCTCAATCATCCAATATTAAAAAATAAAATAAAAAATAATTTTTTAAAAATTATAAAAAAACATGTGTAAAATAAACACAATATATAGAAATACTTTGGCAATTCACAGTATTATGTGAGGAAACAACTATAATAATCTATATTATTTTGTGAGAACAACTTGGAAAAAAAATATATAATTAAATTCCCAACCATCTCAATATAAAAAATAAAATTAAAAAAATAATTTAAAAAAATTATAAAAAAACTATTTATAAAAAACCTAATAATATAAAAAATACTATAACAATCCACACTATTTTATATAAAAAATACAATACTTTCTCCGTATTATTTATCTTTTACATATAATAAACCGGGAAGGAGTTGCTTGTGCCAAGTAATTAACTCGAATACTATTACAACTGTAGGATGAAATTGATTGCAGCAAAGACCGAAGGAGAAATTAACGACTGTAGCTAGCTAATTATTATCATACTATATAATCCATCAATAATATTTATGTATCTATATTAATAATTAAACTCATGGAATTTATATATTTTCATTCTTATACACACACACTAGAATGAGCGAGGAAGATTCCCATTATCCAAAATTTTAAAAAGAGGACGAGCGGACAGCTTGTTTTTTTTCTTTTGGCTTCTGAGCTAGGCTTTAATGCTCTATGTTGATAATCAAATAATTATTAACAGTCAATGAATATTTGAAAAAATAAAAAAAAAGGGAGAGATAAGGACGCCTGTTCTTCTGTTTTTATTTTTCTTATTTTACCAAAATCAGCACATACATTATAGTATAAGTTTAATACAGCATCAAATCAATAATTTCAGGTGTCACCAACCTTAAGAAAGTCTTATCTTTGGAAGCCACGTTCAGTGGACCAAGTCTGCCTGGATAAAGAGACAGGAGAAAATGTGCGTGCAATTCCTGGCGCTGCAGAAATGATAAGATAAAGGAAAGAAACTATGTTTTTATTATTATTGTATATATATTTTATGTGAAGTGATATGTTTTTTAATATTAATATCATGATGGTTAATAAAACAAATAAAATAATTATATTTTAAATTAAATTGGATAGCTGAGATTTAGTTTTTTCATAAAAGCCATAAATATAAAAAATTAATTAAAAAATTTAAAAAATAAATTTATCTTATTGGATATTAAATACAAGTGTTAATTTTTGGTGTTATAAATATCTTATAATAGTATTAGAAAGCTTATTGGGTAAGCTAATTTACTATGATTTTTACTTAACTTACTATATAATAAAAATTCATACTTATAAATACTTAAAAAAATATTTGTTTTAGATGAGGATAAATACCTTTTAAAGCTTTGTTTATTTTTGTATTTTAATTTTTTTTAAAAAATAATTTTTTTATTTTTTACTTTAAATTAAAATTTTTTAATATTTTTACATTATTTTAATATACTAATATTAAAAATAATTTTTTAAAAATAAAATAATATTATTTTTATATATTTATAAATAAAAAATATTTTAAAAAATAAACATACCATATTGTAGCTAAATATTTCTTTTCAACATACAATATATATCTTCTTCATTTTTATTCGTTTGCAAAATCGACCAAAAGAAAAGCATAAACAGATTGGTTAAAAAAGATATAAAACTAGCCATTCTGAGCTGGAGCTGGAGCTCGTGCTTGGTAAATTTAAAGATGCAAAGAAAACTACAGGGAAGATCTTGTTTTGGTTCTGATCATCAAGAAAGAAGTGCTCATTACTCCCATGATAAACTTATCGTGGACCACAGCTGGGTTTAGGAATAATCTCGAGGCCTACATAATAGATAAGACAACAAAACAAGATTACAATATCCAGCCTCCTCGAGATCACCAAATCTAGCAGCAAGCTAATAGATACATCAGAGCACAGAAACTAGTAATGCGTCTACACATCATAAAGGCCTCGTAAATCAAACTTTTTACACCATGATACTATTCACTAGTCCCCGCTCACCTCAAACACCATTTTTCTAGCAAGATGATGGCATATTTGATAAATAAATATTGTATTTTTATTCTGTACATGTTAAAATAATGTTAAGAGGTGCTGGTATCGGATTTTTAACAAGGTTTTTAACTCATGATCTTGATAACGATTGAATGGCAGTGGTAGGAGTGATTACTGAAGAAGGGCCATTCTGCACAAATAGGATAGTGGGATTGGATATAATATCCTCTCTAGCTAGCATGCAGCCAGATCTCCCAGGTTTCTACAGCCCCACCATTCTTTTTCTTGCTTTTTTTACCTCTAACCCCGAGAAGTGCCTTTACCCTTTATTCATCACACACTCTTCAACACCCTCTAAAAGAGGCAGACTCAGACCACCCTCTACTCCACGCCATCTAGCACCAATGTCCCTCAACAACATAATTTTCCTCTTGTCACTCGCTCTCTTTCCTCTTCTCATTCCGGGTCTGCCCAACCCGGACACGGCTGCAATTCAACCATTTAAACCGAACCCATCACCACCAGCAACAATCCCTGCATTCCCTGAACAATCCAACCTTGCTGGTTGCCCATTAGACCTTCCCAATGAGCTCTTTCATGGCATTAATTCAGCCTGTGCTAGTGGCTCCTCTGTAACTGGGAACCTCCACAGGACTCGTTGCTGTCCTGTTCTTGCGGCTTGGCTTTACTCTGCTTACTCTGCCACCGCGCTTAGCAGAGCTAACAAAGTAATCCCAGCTACAGATACAGGTCGTTCACCATCGTATGACATGCCTTTGCTTCCTGATGATTCTGAGACTTGTGTTGATGGGCTCTCAAAAGGGTTGAAAGAGAAAGGCATAGAATTGTTTAAGCCTAATGAGACTTGTGATGTTGTGTATTGTTATTGTGGTATCAGACTGCACCCTTTGAGTTGTCCCGAAGCTTTTTCTTTGAACCAAAACGGAAAGCTTGTTGGTGACAAGAGAGTCGAGAAATTAGAAAGAAATTGCTTGAGTAATAGCAATAATGTGAATGGATTTCCTGGTCTCGGTGGCTGCTCTAAGTGCTTAAACAGTCTTTATTTGGTAAGTAAAAAAAAAAACTCGTTCCTTTGTTAATTCTTATTATTATGTTTTGCTTGTTTCTTGAATTCTCTGGTTTGTCCTTATATGGTCTGTGTCAAAGAATGAAGATCAAGATGTTGATAGGGATCGTCTGTGTGCTCATTTTTTGTTTACCTTATGATCTACATTAATAGACTGAGACTTTAGACTCTAATGTAAGTATTAGAAGGTAAAGCCCCCAAAGAAGCAATTGAAACTTACTGTCAGTGAGAAATCTAAGAGGAGAATGTATATATATATATAAAACATTGCGAGCCGTTCGAGGGCTTAGAAAGTTTCTGTTGGTGAAGATTTGAGACAGTTGTTGACAAAGGAGTAGTCTCTTTCACCGGCTGGAGTGCGAGTATTAAAGAGTTCATTCATTAGGCAGTTTCCTGTAAGTCTCACCGTTTGCGTTGCTGTTGAGTGTTGCTAGCAAAGAACTGGTGTTGTTTGATATAAGAAATTTGTTTTTTTCTCAATGTATACTCCCAATGGTAATACGCAGATAGATGGAAGACATTCAAATATCAATGATTTTCTCTCTATTTTTCTATGAAACTTTCTTTAGCAATGCTTGATTCAGTCTTAGAATTCCCCCCCACAATTACTCTTGAAAGTTTTTTTTTCCCTCTTTTTTATTTGGTTTACTCTACTTATTGTATGTTGGTTGGATTCTCTTGCATCGTTTGGAAGGCTGCTGATGACAGAAGACAGGAGTGTAGCTTACAGTACATTTTTTATTAGAAGTTGCACCAAATAATTAGTAGTTTAAACTTCAAGCATCAAAACATGTACTTCTCAAATCGTAAGTAATTTCTTATTTGCCTTATCTAATTGATAATCATTTGGTGCAGCTTAACAACAAGAAGGCTTTAAATTCAAGCAAATCAGAGGATAGGGCCACAAGAATGCACAACAAGGATTGCCAGCTGATGGGTCTCACATGGCTCCTTGCGAAGAATCGCGCGGCTTACATCCACACAGTTACTGCAGTCTTACGAGCTATGATGATGAGCATAGACGGTTCTGATCCAAGATCGTGCACCCTTAGCAGTGATGGAATGCCTCTAGCCGTTGATTCTTCCGAAATCTCCAACAATTCTTTGTCAATCTCCCATCAAGCTCCCATCTACGTAACCGTTGCTGTAATTTGCTTGTCAAGTCTTCTACATCTTGTACCGTCCGCCATTTTTTAGACAAGTGCATAGCTTCTTCAGCGTAGTGAACCTGTAGCTGTGACATAGTATGATGTGTTGATCTCTGCTGTTTTTGTGTTATGCAATGCCCTTAAGCGCTGTTTTGTTGTTTGTGATTTTTGGGGAGTAGCGTTATAATCAATCTTTCCACTTTCTTGGTCTGTTGACAAAAAGGAACCGTGTTTGGACATAGTTAAGCTGGTTTATTACAAGGTAGTTGCTTGCCTGCTGCCACGAACCATTCAGTCGGTTGTTATGATTGAAACTCGGTTTTGAATCTATTTTCACATAAGCACCCAATAAATACCATAAGCTCAGCAAATCAATTGATCTCAAAATACTTCTAAATTGGTTTAAAAAAAATTAAAATGGAAAAAATTATTCTCTAACCATAATTTATTTATTTATTTATTTTTGGGAGATAGAAGCTCGAAAAATACATGATATGTTTTTCGTCTAGAAGAATTTAATGACATCAAATTAATATTGTTTTTTTTTATGATATGACATCAAAATTAGTATTGTTTTTTTAATGATGGGAATGTGCTCCGTCTTCTTATGACTCTTTTTTAAGGACTAAAATGTAAAACTAATGAAGTTTAGCATTGAAACAAGAAAATATAAAAATAATAGGAACTACAAATGAAAAACTAAAAGCTATAGGGACTAGATTGTAGTTTTTCATGCTCCAACAAAAAAAGGGTTACATTTTGTTTCTTGTTTCAATGTTGACCCCTTATATTTTAATTTTTTCATATCCACGAAATCAAACCCTATTTTGAAAAATTCATTAGCAATTCAAATGATAGGTAATTATTTAATGAATTTTCTTAACATTATCAAGTCAACTCATGGGATAGCAGATCAGTTTAGCCAATTTCAATGAATTTTCTCAAGTTAATATCTTATTTAATTTAATTAAAAACACTGTTGGAATCAACCACTTAATTGAACAGCCATGATTATAGTATAAGTTGTAAAGTGGGTCTCCTCCGAGGGCCCAACATTCACATGTGCCCTCGACTCATGCTTTGCGCTGAGGAGACATTTTGTGGTTCATCTTCACTTGTTTGGCAGTATTATTTTGGGACGTCTGAGTTATTCACGAGAAATTTATGCAGAGTCAACATCTCACAGCAATGGGCCTCTTGTCTTCGTTGGTTCATCCATGCAGAAGATCAATGATGGGAAAATGACTGCCGACTGGATATGAAATAAAAAAAAAAAAATCAGGACTCGGGAGAAAATCAACAAACAGTCTGGGCGTTGGTGTTTGATATGGTGTCTGCTTGTTGTTGTGGGGTGTGTGATATTTAAAATGTCTAGAGACTATATACAATTATACACAACTAAAACATAATATTTATTTTATTAATAACTCAAAAAATAAGCGTTTCTTTTTTCTTTTTAATTTCATTGTTTGCAAATTTAAGAAAATCAGACCTTGATCACTCAAGAAATCTATCGAATTTGTTTCAAATATAGTTTCTAAATTGTATTATTGAGTTTTGAGAGAAAAAGGTAGTAATAGTTAGGTTTTTGAAAATTTTACATGTAAGAAATCACGTCCGTACATATTGAATTTGGTAAAATTAATTGAAACGCATCGCTGTCAATCAATAACAAATGCACCCAAATTGATAGCTTCTTGTTGAAGAATGAACTTATTTATTTATTTATGAGAAGCAAACGAGATTAATTTTAAACATGGAATCAATTTAGTAATCATGTTTTTACAGAAAAAAAGAAAGTAAAATGTTCTCTAAAATCTTAAACTCATAGAATGTCCTATAGTCATTGGATAACTAGTATTTTCAAACTCGATGCACTAAGGTTATTTTAATTGGTACAGAGAAGATACTACCAAAATATTATATAATACTGGTAAAATATTTTGTTGGTATTTAAACACTAATTTTGTCAAGAAAAATTTTATGGATAATAACTGGTCATCGATAAATATATCATCAATAATTTCTATTATATCTGTAATATAATCACCAAGATAAAAGAAATATATCAAGTAAAAAAAATTTAGTGGCATCATTTCTTCATTATTGCCATTGGTAATCAAATTCATATTACTGATGGAGATTTACATATTATCAATGGCAAGTATTTGTAATATTTTTAAGGTCTCTAAAATTTTTCAAGGAATGTAATTTGTCAGTAATTTCATCTATAATGTTTAGTGGCAAAGTTCTATAATTTTTTTCCAACTCTCTAGAACTTTTTAAGGGACTTAGTCAGTCAATCATTTCGTATGTAATTCAAATTTCATTAGTAATTTTGCGGTATTGTATTTAATATTAAAATAATTAAAATAAACAAAACAAGAAAAAAAATTAAAAAAGAATGAAACTAAAATAAAAAACCAAAATTTTTTTTATCAACATAAAAAATATTATTGAATACAATTTATACGGTAGATAAAAGTTGAAGAAAGAGGAGGAGGAGGCAGAGGCAGATATTGCTGCGACCAGGTAGACGATGAAGCATATCACATATACCAATAAGGTTTGATAGTAGCTCCTTGTACAATCACCTAAGTTCAACCATCTCGGACCTAAGTTGCACTTTCTCAGCACTAAACCGAGGCATCTAAGATTTAATTTGTTCTCATATAATCGCTTGGATGACTATAGATTGGAAGCTTGAACTCGATTGTAAGGAAGCAGGTTGATATATTATGGCTTGCCCACGTATCCTTGGCCATAGAGTTTGAAATACCATAAACCTGATCTCTATCGAGTCCTTCAGACGATCCACCCACCAGTAATAAATATAGACTAAGTTCCAGATAGGTCAAAAAATCGTCCTTGTATCTCTCTTACAATCGAGTATTATATATTTCATGAAAAAATCAACAAATTTTTAAAAATAAAATCTTAAGAAAAAAATTATTGAAATCCAACTTACCACGAACTTTTGAACTTGTTTATTCATGAATTGTTGCACCCTTTTCCAACATTTTTCATTTCACATGTGAGTTTCAACAAAAACATGTGTCACGTCAAAGAACTATAGCACGAGTTAGTTAAAAATTTTTTCATTTCACATGTGAGTTTCAACAAAAAGCTCTGTAGGTCATGTATCATGTCAAAGAACTATAGCACGGGTTAATTAAAAATTTTCATTTAAAAAAACAATTAAAAAAATATGTAAGGATATAATGGAAAAGATATGTGTGAATGTTAGGGCATTTAAAAAAAAAATTAAAAAAATATATAAGGATATAATGAAAAAGATATGTGTGAATGTTAGAGAATTATGTATGAGAATGTATTATTGTTTTGTTATGGTATGATGTTGGAGTATATATTAAGGAAGCTTGAATTTGTTAGTGTTGTTTCATATTAATAGAATAATTAATATGTAAGTTGGTGAAATTTGAAAAGGGGTAAAAATATGAGATGACTTAAATGGTTTAAATATTTTATATGAAAATAAGATATGATAAATTGAAGATAGTTTAAAGTTGAAAAGAATAGAAAATTATGCATACAAATTAGAAAGATATTGAACATAAAATGGTTAGAAAGCAAGAGACATGAAGCTTGGAAATTTGGACATAAAAAGATAGAATCATGGGTGTAAACATAATAAATAATTTGTGGTGTTTCGGTGTAAAGGATAGAAATTAGATTTTTAGGAATTATGATATTTGAATAGTAATTTAACAACATAGAAATAATCATAAGGTTGGTATAAATAAAAGTTGAGAATTTGGATTAAATTCTATAAAGGAGCCTTATAGGTATGCATGAGAATTAAGTATGTGTTTGGAATATATGAGTAATCATGCTTTACATGTTATGAAATGAGAATTGTAAATGTTTTGATTAAATTATGAAAGTTTGGTTAAGATTTATTAAGAAATTGATATGGTAAATTGTTTAAAGGATTTGATTTAGTGATTATGTCTAAAGTAGAGTATGAGTTTGAATATGAAAATAGATCAAATGAATCCATTGACTTGATTAAAGTGTTAACCAAACTTATGGGTGAATGAATATAACTAAAAATATGATGAGTGAATTAATTAAACAAGTGGGTATAAAACTTATGAAACCAAAACAAATGTATGGATAAGTGATAATTACATGTAAAAGAGTCAAATGAGCATAAAGTATTTTGAGAAGGAGAAACATATATAATATGCTATAAATAAGCATGAAAAATAATTGAACTGAAAAATAAAATATTGTAATGTGCCATAAATTGGCATGAAAAATAATTAAATGGGGAAAATATTGTAATGTGCCATAAATGCTCCTGAGAAATTTTAAGTTACAAAAATTGATGTGCCATAATTGAACATGAGTAATATTTAAGCTGGAAAAATATTAGAACCTATCAAAAATGGACATAAAAAATATTTAAGTTGGAAGAAAACATTGAAATGTATATAATTGAGTCTAATAAATTTTCAAGAAGAAAAATATATTTGAAGGAGCGAAGTATATGAGAATGAAAGAAATATATATATAAATCAGAAATGGATTAAAAGCATATTGAGTTTAAAAATGTATATGGATGAGATAAAATAAAAATAATATATATTCAAATTTCAAAATGATATTGATGAACCTATAATGATATAATAAGATGAACTATGAAAATTAGTTAGTTGAAATGAAATAAATGTTTGGAAAATCCAATAAAGTATAAAATTATAATTCAGATAAAAAACAATGGCATAAACTAAGGATGTTAAGAAATAATTGCATGCATTAATTATGTTTATAAGATGAAAAATGGGATAAAGATGAAAATCGTACTAAGAGTTTAGGGTGTTACAATTAAGAACATGGCTTAATAGTTAGAAGAATATATAAAAACAAAATCAAAAGAGTTAGAAAATTTACTAATAAAACTAAACACATAATCAAAATCAAGTATAAAATACCTTAACTAAAAAAAGTATAACGAAACTCAGTTAACTTTCTAAAAACTCATTGTCTAGCCAAATGATCCATAACATTATTCTTGTATCTAAAAACATGATCAAAAGATATAAAAGGAAGCCTATTGCATGCATTTGAAATATCATTAAAACCAATTTAAAAGTGCTAAGTCCACATAATATTTTCCCCTTTAATCCAAGTTATGGCATTGTAAAAATCAAATACAACAATCCATTAATTTATATAAGAATAGTTGCAATCAATATTCAAAAACATAAATCTTTTAATTTCCAAGACCTCAACTTCATTAGATTCCATATTACCCTTTTAACAAGAAAGAATATAAAGGAATTTCCCTTCATAATCTTTAAGAACACAACCAATTCCTAAAAGCCTTCATTTGTCATTTAAAGATACATCAATATTTCACTTCAACATACTTTTAAGAAAAGGTACCAAGAAGAATCACTTCTTATATTTGTCTTGTCAGGGCACAAAAGAAAACCATTTGATGAACAAATTAAATTTAACATAGTATAGCAAAAGCTCCAATCATTATATTTTGCCCAAGTAATAACCCAATGAAAAATAGAATAATACACATCATCCCATTCCATTTCTTTGTCATTAAAAATTAGATTTTTATGGACATTCTATGCCCAAGTAATAAATATCTCATTTTTTTGTATAGATCCCTGTACCATGCCATTCCATAATAAGAAAAAGTCATCAAAAAAATATGGCAAGATCAATTGTTGACCCAACTAGTCTACCACCCAATATCACAACTTTCAAACCATCTTACAATAAAGTAAAATATGAATTATAGTTTCAATTTTTTTCTTACAAAGGCCAATTTAAATTATTATCTTATAACACACCTCTTTGAAGCAAGAAGTATTTTGTAGGCAATTTATTCAATATCAAAAGTTATAAATGAAACTCTATATTCAAGGGAGCACTAAAGTACGATATATTTGATCAAAAATGTTTTTCTCTTGATAATAGAAAAGACTAGATAAAAAAAGTACAATTCTTAACTGAAAAAAAAAATCTTTTTAGTTTAGTCTTCAAACTCTCTTATCAACAACATTTTTTTGTAAAAAGAGACCCTTGATAGCAATTGCATAATTCCTCTTTTGTTTATCTTTTCCTAGTCTTAAAGCCTCCTTTTTCAATGACCAATTCCAACTGAAGCCATCCAAGGATCCCATCTTTAAAATCTTAGCATTAGGATTTTCAAAAGCTATATAAAGTGTAGGAAATCTAATCATGAGGGTTGAATATCCTAACCACTTTAAAATCTAGTATATGATATCATTTCCACTTCTCACCTCCTTAAAAACTGTGTTTTGCACACCAAAAGAAACACTCTTTTATATCACTAATAGTTGCACAAACACTACTTAAAATAACTGAAACATTTCTTAAAAACTTTAGTACTACCCTACTATTATCTGGCTGATATTTCATATGTATAAAATTCCTCCATGTTATTGTAACATCATTATTATATCACTATAACCATTTAAACAACATTGTTTTATTTTTGTCAAGATATATTTGACTCCTAACCCCCCCTTTACTTTTTGACCTAATTAGAAAATTTCAAGCTACCTTAGTGATTTTTTTAGTATTCATTCTTCACACAACAAAAGTCTTTGTTGCATGAAGAAAATTTTCTTTTCCACTCTAAAAGGAGTTTTAAACAAGAACATATAATAAAGTGAAAGATTAGATAATATCAACTTTATTAAACAAAGCCTTCCACCTATTTAAAATTTTTTATCCTTTCAAGTCTAAAGACAAAACCTAATCTTCTTGTAAATTGGTTTCCAAGTGGAATAGATTCTCATATTAGCTCTTAAAGGAAGCTTATAGTGATTAGCAAGTAAGCCACTTGGCTTATACCTCAAAGAGTCAGTCACCCCTTCAATATAGTTTAATAGTCCAAATCAACATTAACATCAATGAAAAGACTCTTGTGAAAATTAACTTTTAAACCTAAAAGTCTTGGAACATTCACAGCTCCATAAAACCTTTGTAACTTCATCTATAGTCACTCCCCTCTCTAACCAAATAGATGAAACATCATTTAAAGCCTTAAAACTTACACCCTTTATGTAAAACCTTGGACCCAAATTGCTATTGAACAAGGTACCATAAAAATTTGTTGCCTTAGATTTAATATTCAATAGGTCAAAGAATTCAATACCATCCTTAACTATAAAATCAATAAAGTTCTTTAAAGAGAAGTTGAGAGATGAAAAAGTTTAGTCTTTCAATCACCAAGCTTGCACCAACTAGTCTTTACCTTTTGCCTTCAAAAACATTCATAATGATTATTCAAATTCCATAACTTAGAATAAAGAGTTCTCAACTAAACAGTTTCAGCACTTATTAGAATCATGTTCTTACTCGTATTCTTAATTTTTTAAGCCTATTTTGGATCACCTTTAATTTATTTTCCAACTTCTTATAAATACTAATATTCCATTCCTTTAACTTCGTTTTAAGTATGCTAAGTTTTTTAATTAGATAAAATCTGTTTGCATATCCAAACATAATGATGCCCTTATCAATTATAGGTGAGAGTAAAAGAAATTATGCAAAAACTAACAATCCATAAATTAGACAAGACTCTTCACCGAATCATTATATTCCTTGCCATATATATTAGGGAAGTGTTCTTAAAGACTCTTATCTAACTTGTAAAGCCTATGCCTAGAAAAGCTAGCATAGCATCTGGGTAAGCAAAACATCTATCTATACAATTCATTAAAGAACATTTAGCCAATGTATATTGATGGCCATGCAATGAGATTTCTAAAAGACCAAAAAAAGTTAAAGAATTATGGAAACACGTTACACCCACTTGATTAAAAAAAATCACTACTTCTTTCAAATTGCATTAAAGTTTCATAAAAATCACTTATAATATATATAGGCCATCCAAAAGTAGTGCTAAGGAAAATAAGATCACATTATAAAGATTTCCTATCTTTGAGAGAACCCCTAGCATACAAGCAAATAATTACACACTCAAAAGCTATTTCTACATGAATGTTGAACAAACAATCCACTTAGAATTGTACTAAATAATTGTCACCTTTAAAAAAATCATTATTCCACATAACCAACAAACCCTCTAATCTACCCTTAGAATTAATATCATGCCATTGGACATTAGAAATATTCCATAATCCATAGATTAAAGAAATTATAATTATAGACATCTTTGTTTCAACTAGACAATACATATCAAGATTATAATTATTAATAGTATTTCTAACCACTTGTCTCTTAATTCTTACCTTCAAACCTATAATATTTTTTAAAAATAGATTTATAAATAGTATATAAAAAGCCTAACTAAAAGGTAAATAATATAGAAGCTATATCATCTTTACTCATTCAATTAACTTTTTTATTAGCCATGTTATGAAATTGCCCCTTCAAAACATCCTCATCATATTTCACTGCAATGCCTAAATCTCTTTCGACATTCATATATCTCTCGACAATTGGATCTTTACATGATTGTTTACCATCTTCAGGTTTATTGTAGTAACATTGTGTGAATTTTAAACATCTGATGCTTCAATATTTGAATCATTAGATGCAATGTTAAAATCATTACTAACCCTTCAAAACTACCTTTCAAATTCAAAACTTTGACTTTCTTTTTCTTTTTCTTCATATAAACTCTTTGTTTCTTTTTTCTTATAATAACACTAGACAAATTTAAATTCCCAAGATAATAATTTAGAGAAAATGAATGTTGATTAGCACTGAACTCTCTAGAATCTAACCTATTAACAATCCTAATGCATTTTGTTTCACTAATATATTATGAAAAAACATGCTTAAGTCCTTTTAAAATATATTTCATTGTCAAAACATTCCTTAATATCATTTCCATGATCTATAAAAACATACATTCAATTGATTTTAATCGATAAGAAAAATCAAATATATTTACAAATGTCATTTTTATCGCACATTCATGAAAAAAAATAAAAAACATCATCAAAACAACATGGGCCACCTACACAGATGCCTTTCTGTGTCTTTGTTAACTTGTGTTCTTGTCATATGACAACATCACCCTTTTTGGCATGTTTAGAGTAGCTTTGAAAGTCTTTTAGGGTTGTTAAGTCCTTAAGAATTTCCCTTACTAATACAAAATCATGAAAAATATTATTTTCCAGGAAATTAAATTCCTCATATGAAGACTCCTTTTTGGATATACTAATTAGAACTTTTTATACTGTTAAATTTTTAAAAAAGCTTGTGTATCCAGCAATTCCAATCATACGATTATAGAGGGATAGAGTTGTTTGAAAGTTATTCATTGTCCAAGATGTTATTAGTGAACCATAGAATTCAACCCAATGCATGCCAAGGTTTAACATAATCAAAGAATTATGATAAAATAGAATTCATGTTTTTCATGGTTTCCTTGAGAGTATTAAAATTGTCAAAGGTGAGAACAACCTTGGAAGCCCCATAAAATCTTAGCTTTACAAAAGGTATACCATTATTGGCTAATTTATAGTTTAAAGTAGCATAATTCACTCCACTAAGGATATTACCAAGCAAGCTATAGTTCAACTGCTTCATTGAGTTCAAAATAGCTTTACAAAATCATATATTTGTCAATGGTTTTATCTTCTTCCAAAGCTATAGCATATGTTTAGGTATCCCCTAATTTTACATGATTTATTGTAGTGGAAGCTAGTACCATCACATGGGATAAATCAATTCAATCTTTTTTTGAGATTACAAATTTTTTAGCAAAGAGTTTAGTGTATAATATATTCCCCATAATATGCACAATTAAAATGAGTCTAAAAATCCCGAACCAAAACTCATTGAGTAATTTCAACATAACATCACTATGCCTAGTGAAACCAAGTTGAAACCAAGAATTAGATATATTGTCATGGAATTATAATGGTAGTCTAATTTTGTTAGATGCGAGGGTTAGGGTCAGGGCTAGGGTAGTTCTTACAAACATATTATCAAACATGTGGAGTGCAAAATAAATGATGATTATATTTTTATATGATTGTGTCATTCAGGAATAAATTTGCACTAAGTTTGAGACCATTAAGGAAGTTAAAAGCAAAGAGAAAATAAAAAATAATAAAAGAGGCAACATCCATATAGAGATTGTGTGAATCATATATGTGTGTGTGTGTTCTTTCTTTATAATTTTATGTTTTCACAAAAAAAAGAAGCAAACAATGCATCAAGGTTTGGTGGTGTGACTTGAGAAGTAGTTAGGTTTGGTTATGGTGGTGATGATGGCTAGGTATAGGGCTTTATTTTGATCGGAGGATCGATGGTAAACCACTCAATAATTGAAATTTTGACCTTGGATTATGAACATATAAATGTAATTATCAAAATAGAGTGAATCCATTTTTTGTTACCAAGGCTATTGATTTCAATCTTATCACCAAACAATAATATAGACACCAACACTAAACCCATCATAATACACATAAATGTTAAAAATATTTTTAAATGATTAAAAATAAGCAAAAAATGCATTAGGGGTTTGAAAACAACCTTTGAAATTTATCGAAGCCAACTAAAAGTTGCTAGAAATGAACTGTCATGGGGTGGGCATGTAAGATTATGCACTAGCATATCTAGTCACCTATGGAGCAATGGCATATGTATCTCATGTGTTGAACTTGAATATTTCATAACCTATTTTTAAGTTGTTCTTTAAATTCACTTTTTTCTTCCATAATAAAAATCATAAAATAAAATAAAGGTTGATAACGTAGATAAAGCAGGTCAAAGAGGATTCCAAAAAATTACATAAAAATCAAGTTAAAAATTTGGATGAAATTTAAAGTCTAGTTATACTCCATTATACCTTAGACTAAAGAAACAATATAGATTCAAAGTCAAATTAAATGATTAATGGATGAATCTGTATAAAAAATTAAGTCCAATGACTTAATTAAATTTTTAATAGGCTAATTTAATTTAATCATAGGCCAAATTAAAGTTTAATTATTAATTTAGGTCCAACTGAAGGATTTAATTAAGCATAAAGACTTAAATATATTTTAAAAGAGTCAAAGTAATTTTATTAGGGGCTTAACTGGTGAAACTCAAGTTTGGGAGCCTAATTTGACTTAATTAAACAGATTGGAAGTTTAAGAGATCAAATTTAATTTTTGTCAAATCAATTGATTGAAATCAAGAGAAAAATTAATGAAAATCAAAGTTCTTGGATCAATTAAGAGCTAAATTAAAGAAATTTATAGTCAATAATTAACCTATAAAAGAAGGTGAATTATAGGGACCTAATTAATTGAAATCAGGGGTCAAATTATATAAATTAAAAGTTTAATTGTTAACCGAGGTTCATATTATATAAATCCAAAACCAGTGACCAAAATGAAAAGGATGCTGAAATCTGGGTTTGAAATTGAATTTAGTTAAGGGCCAAATTATGCAAAATTGAAAGTTTGAAATCAATCAGGGGGTGCAATTAAATGAAATCAGAGTTAAAGGACCAAAATGAACATAACCAAAATAAATGTTGTTTTTGTTTTTGTTAATTATCTTCAGAATTTCTCCGAAATGGTAGCATAGGGGGCTACTTTGCAGGTGTATTTAATGTCTCTCCCCTTCATAAAATTTAACAAAACTTGCATGAAAATAATCACCTAATATCCCTCAACACCCTGGTATGGTCCTTTCCGGTCGATTGACACCACAACAGCCATAATGCTAGCCTAAAAAGCTAGCTTAAGCAGCCTTTAACTGTCAAATTTGACAGTTTATGGATCTTTCCCAAATGAATCAAGGGTTGAATTTTTTTTTTCTATAAATACAAGATTACCCCCTTCCACCCTCTATAAATAAGGGTAGATTCCATGGCCTGGGCATGAAGAAAATTGAGGGCAAATTCTGAAGAAAAAAAAACTAGCCAATCCTCAATTCCCAAGCCTTCAGCCTCGAAAACTTCACAAAAACCTTTCTCTTTCATAAAAAACTGGGAATATCCTCCAACTCACCCTTAGCTCCTCCAACCACTAACACCATTCACTACCTCTTTGGTGACTTTTTTGCCCTTTTATCTTCCAATAACAATCATTGGTAACTCCACTAATCATCCTCTCCACCAGCTCAGGCTTCTAATAGTAATCAAGACCCATGCCTTCTATAGCCTTCTCCTCCCCCTACAACAAAATCCATTGCTGCATGTAGAATAAATTTGTTATACATGTAGCTTTTAAATAAAATTGGTCATTGGTCGAGTAAGTGACCATATAAAGAATGGGCTGGACCTGTGCTAGCCCAACCCAAATGGCTAGACCAAGTCTAACCCACTAAGAAAATGAAGAAAAAAATTGGGCTAATTTGGGCCTAATGCTTTTTGGGTCAATCTTGACCTAACTCCTTTGAAGGTGATCTCATCATAACTCTTTCTGGCCAATGTCAGCCTAACCTAGCTGGACTCGACCTAGTTTGCTAGGCCGACCTAGCCCACAATTTTGCATATATCGAGTTGTGGGCATTTTTAGATTAGTATTAAAATCTGGCCTTATTTTGGATTTGAAAAATATATTTTATGTTTATTATAGGTACGACTCTAGTGTTGTAATCTTTATTTTAACTATTGTTTATTTCCCAACATATGTAAATAGAAAATGATTGGCTAAACCAAAGGTTAAGCCTTCTAATTATTCTTAACTTGGTATCAGAGCATTCTGTCATCAAAACTCTTCTCTCCCTCCCCCCTCATATAGTCAATCTCTCTCTTATTCTCTAAAATAGATTTTGCTGCTGCTATTGCTGATTTATCCCTTAACACTAGTGATGCAGCCCAGCCGACCAACCATCTACAAGCTGCTACTGGTGGTGTTCTTCTACAGTAGTAGCAACCTTCACTAGCAGAATACGTTAATAACTCTTACTCATATGTTTCTATCATTCCTCTGTATATTATGGGAACATAAATTATCTCTATTGGTTAATACAAATGAAGCCTTATCTTATTGGTCAAGGTGTTTTTCACTTCGTTGACGACTTATATCATGTCTACCATCTCATGTTTTTAATGGTTCTGTTAGTTTTTCTTTAATAATCAACCCTTCTTTTCTTCATTGGAAGTAATAGTATCAACTTATTTTGAGTGCCTTATTCTCATCTATTTCTGTGGAGATGTTGCATCTCGTGGTAGATTCTCATACCTTACAATGTGTTTGGTGTACTTTTAAGAAAGCTCTTGTATCTTCATCTAATTCTCGCATCATACAACTCCATGGTTCCTCTCAAGATCTTCGGTGACTCATTGGTTAGTATATTTATACAGCAAGCAAAATTGTTATTTGATGAATTAGCTACAACTAGCCGGCCTATGTCTCTTGAAGATTTTAATATGTATGTGTTTTGTAGCCTTCGTGGTAAGTTCAAAAACTTGGTAACTAGTCTTATGAACCATTGTCATATGCCAACCTTTATAGCCACCTTCTTACCCATGAATTTTTATAAATTCCTCTTTGTTGTTTTCACCTCTACTGCCTCAGCCAACACCACAACCCTTTGCTCATCTTGCTATGCCTCATCACAACTCAAATTTTAGTCATAACAGGAAGCGTTTTCATGGCAATTAGCATCCCAATAATAACTACTACAATCACTGGAATAGGTCCCAATTTACTGTAGACTAGAGGCTGAATAATTAGCAATAGAACATGTATAACAAAAAGGTTGGACAATGGTTTGGATAGCAAAATGTCAGGTGCTAATTATGCTTAAACTTCGGCCACACGACTCCTCATTAACCTAGTTTTGCAATAGTACCAAAGAACCCTCTACTCATCTTGTTGTTGTGAACATTTCTGTTATGACTTCGTTCCCTTTCACTGACACAAATCAATATGTCATACCTGATCTTGCAACTCTAACAAATTCTGTACCTATCTTGGTTATGATCATTTGTATGTTGGTGATGGTAAGGGCCTTGACACACACACACACACACATATATATATATATATTAGACATACCACGTTACATTCCTCCAAACATATTTTTAAATTATCTAACATTTTTCATGTGCCTTATATTATCAAATCGTAGTTATCTATTCAAAAATTTGTTCATGATAATCATGTTTATTTTAAATTTTATGTTTTATGTCAAAGATCTCATCATTAAGAAAGTTCTCCTTTCTAGTTAGAGTAATGATGGTCTCTATGTTCTATTCGAGTCTTTTGCTATATTAATTCCTTAAGCTTTCTAGTCTCCTTGCCTCTCCACGACTGCTGATTTGTAGCTTTGTTGTTTGGTTCATCTGAATCCTTGTATTTTAAATTTGTTAGTTTTCAAAAATAAAATAGTATGTACTTTTAGGCGTTTTCTTACTCAATGTCAAGCTTGTCCATTACGCAAGTTGTCACGTCTATGATTGTGACCTACAAGTCACAAAACTACTACCCTACTTGATTTAATATTTAGTGATGTTTGGGGTCCTGCCTCTATATTTTCTTCTTATAGTTTTCATTACTTTGTTATATTTATTGATGCGCATACCACATATTAATAGTAATACCCTTTTATTGTCAAATCTGATGTGTTTTCCATCTTTCATCGTTTTCAAACACTTATTAAGTGTCAGTTTTCATGTAAGATTAAATCTATTCAAACTGATTAGAGTGGTGAATATCATAAGTTAAATCAATTTTTTTAGACTATTGGCATTCATCACCAGTTAATCTATCTTCATACTTCTAGAAAAAATGACACCATTGCATATCGTCATTGACATATTGTCAAAACCAGCCTCACTCTTTTAGGCTAATGTAATGCACCATTATGATTTTGGAACTATTATTTTGAATCACCGGTATATCTAATTAATTGCATGCCTACTTTTGTTCTCCAAAATAAATCTCTATTTGAGTTTGTTTTATCGTACTTCTGATTATAATTTTTTATGTAATTTTGGATGTTTCCTTTTTTTACATCCATATCATACTCACAAGTTGGATTTCTGATCCTCTCCATGTATGTTCTTAGGTATAGCTCATCTCATTTTGGTTATTATTATCTTGATTTATCATCTTAACGTATTTATGTCTCCTATTATGTTTATTTTCATAAATTTTAGGAAGGATTCAAGGTTGGGAGGTGTATAGGTTGTATGGAGGGGAAAAAATTAAACCCAAATCATGCAATAATAAAGTAAAATTAATAATTGTTCCAACATATTCAATTACTAATCACCCTCCATACAACCTATACACCTCCCAACCTTGAATCCTTCCTAAAATTTTCTACCTACTGCTCCACAACCTTGCCAAACTAGCACTCATGTCTTGTCATCTACCATACCTTAGCAAACCCACTGCTTGCCCACAGACTTTGCAACCAATCCAACACCGCCCAGCCCTGCCATATTGTCACCATTTATTTATTTTTCCAATGATAATTATACAGGAATAGATTCTCCATCAACAAAGGTTCATGCTTCCAAGTCTGCTTCTATAAAATAGACTAGTTCTACTATAGGTTCGCAGGGGTTTGCAATACCGACCCATCCATACACAAACTTTCTAGCTGGTTTGCAACTCTATATAGATCTCTCTTCGTATCCTCTCCAACAACTTACAAGTACAAGCTTTTCTCCTCCCCAATCAACTGCTCATCAACATCACATGATCCTCCATCCTAAGCAGCCAAAGACAACACTATCAACAACTACTACTACTATCACTGTTACTTCTATCTGTCAGGTAATATCACCCCCTACCTATGAACCCATTGCTTTTTATTTATGCTAATAGGTATGAGGCTTGGTATAGTGTTATGCACGAGGAAATTCAAGCCTTACGCGCTAACAAGACTTGGACATTGGTGCCTTTTCATCTTTTGATTAATGTTGTTAGGAGTCAGTGGGTGTACATTATTAAACATAGAGTTAATGGTAGCATTGATAGGTATAAAGCACGTCTAGTTGCTATAGGTTTCCCTTAGCAAGAAGGTATTGATTACTCTGAAACCTTTATTCCGATTATCAAGTAAGCGATCGTCAAATTAGTCTTTTCCATTATGGTTTCATGTGATTGAAAAATTCATCAACTTGATATCCACAATGCATTTCTTGATGAAGTGGAATACATTAAATAACATCTAGGTTTAGTTGATTCTACTCTCCTCTCTCATGTGAGTAGATTGCATAAGTCTCTATATGGTTTAAAACAGGCTTTACGAGCTTTATACACTTGTCTGAATGACTTTTTGCTACCAATTGATTTTCACACCTCCAAGGTTGATACCTCATTACTTATATTCTCTGTTGGTATTGATATTTGTTATCTCCTAGTCTATGTTGATGATATTCTATTTATAGGTAGTAACTCTATTATACTTAGACGCCTCATATAATTACTCAACCTAGAATTTAAGCTTCAAAACTTGGGTACAATTCATTATTTTTTAGGTATTGAGGTTCAATCCACTGGTGTGGGTATTATGCTATGACATCACAAATATACACTTGACATCCTCACTCGAGCTAGTTTGATATATTCCTAACATATTGATACTCCTATCTCTACCTCGAAAGCTATCATATTGCCAAATATTTTGTTTCTCCTTATTATTCTCAACAATGTTCCATCATTTTCTAAAAAAATAGTTTTAGTTTCTAGACTTTATAATGTTGGCTATAGATTTTTGTTTGTTGGAAACTTTTTTAGTATTTTAAAATATAAATTTTCTATTGGTGGTGAAACATTAATTGATGGCTTATATAGAATTGATCTAAATCTTATTTTCAATCCCAACTATTTATCAATACATATTGATTTCAGTATTAATTGGAGAAAAATTGATGAGAATTCCTCTATGTTATGGCATAAGAGATTAGGTCATATCTTCATTAAAAGAATTAAAAGATTAGTAAATGATAAAGTTTTAAGCACTCTTGATTTTACTAATTTTGATAATTGTGTAGATTTCGTAAAGGGAAATCAAACTAACAAGACCATTAAAGGTGCCATGAGAAGCTAACAAATTTTATAAATCATACATACTGACATTTGTATACCATTTAATACTCCATGTTTGAAAGGTCAAAGATATTTTATCTCATTTATTGATGATCATTATGGATTTATATATCTTTATCTCTTGTTTGATAAGGTTAAGCTTTTGATGCTTTTAAGACCTATAAGGTTGAGGTAGAAAAACAGAAGGAAAAGACCATAAATATTGTAACTCAGATGGAGGTGGAGAGTATTATGGTAGGTATATAGAAAAAAGGATAAATGTCGGGTCCATTTATAAAATTCCTTGAAGGAGAAGGTTTATTACATAATATATAATGTCTGACACACCACAATAAAATGGTGTAGCTAAAAGAATGAATCGTACACTTATAGACATAATAAAGTGCATGATTAGTAATTTTAATCTACCATTATCCTTATAGAGTGAAGCACTAAAGAATGTTGTGTATATTGTAAATAGAGTTTCATCCAAAGTTATGCCTAAGACATTTTTTAAATTATGGAATGGATGGAAGCTCTATTTAAATCATACACGTGTATAGGGTTGTCTTATTGATGTAAGGATTTATAATCCTAAACTAAAGAAATTGGACCTAAGACAATTAGTATATGTTTCATTAGTTATGTAGTGAACTATAAATGATATAGGTTTTATTACCCTTTTCATACTATAAGAATAGTAGAGGCAATAAATGCTAAATTTCTTGATGATTTCAATTTTAGTGGGAGTGATTTTACTAGAAAGATAAAATTTGAGAAAACACGAGATTCAACTGAGTTGTATAAAGATAAAAGATAATTGTTTATTATTCAAGAAAATTATTTAGATAATTTTAAACAACAAATAATTTAAAGGTAACCAATTCAAGATCAATTAGTTCTCGATAAAGTAAACCCAAATAAAAAATGAATTAAAAAGATCTTTAAGAACAAGGAGACCAATAATTTCTAACGACTATGTTGTATATCTTCAAGCATCTAACTTTGAGTTAGACCTAAAGATGATCCAAATTTATTTCCACGATGCATGAATTGAGAAAACTTTGTTTTATGGTATAATGCTATAAAGGAAAAAATAAAGTTTATGTCTAAAATTCATGTTTAGGACATTGTTGAATTACATGAAAGATCCAAAGCCATAAGTCGTAAATGGGTTTATAAAACCAAAAAAGATGCTTCTCATAATATCAAGCGATATAAACTAGACTTGTAGCTAAGAGTTATATTAAAAAAAGGCATAAATTACTATGAAACCTTCTCTCTAGTTTATAAGAAGGATTCATTTAGAATAATAATAGTATTAGTAACTCATTTTAATTTAAATTTGTATTAGATGAATGCGGAAACAACATTCCTAAATGGAGATTTGGAAAAAGAGATATATATGAATCAACTTAAAGGTTTTTGTGCTAACACAAATAGACACTTATTTTATAAGCTAAAAAAATCTATATATGGACTAAAACAAGCCTCCTAATGGTACATTAAATTTCACTATGTTATAGTCTTATATGGTTTTATTAAGAACATTGTTGATCAATACATATACATTAAGTTTAATGGGAGAAAATATATCTTTCTTCTCCTGTATATAGATGATATTGTGCTTATAAGAAGTGATTTGGGTTTGCTACATGAGACAAAGCAATTTCTTTCTCAAAAATTTAATATGAAGGATTTGAATGAAGCTTTTTATGTCATTGACCTAGAGATTCACAAAGACAAGTCTTAAAGAACATTTCAAATTAAAGAACATTTAGAATTGTCTCAAAAAGTCTATATTAAAAATGTTTTGGAAAGATTCAGGATGTTAAATTATGCTTTTTCAATAAAATCTATTGTCAAAGGGAACAAATTCAATAAAAATCAATACCTATAAAATATATTGGAAAATGAGCAAATGAGTAATATTCCCTATGCATTTGTAGTTGGTAATTTAATGTATGCATAAGTCTATACAAGAGCTGATTTGGCATTTTCACTAGGAATATTGAAAAAGTTCCAAAGCAATCCAAGAATGAACCAATGAAAAGTTGCTAAGAAAGTCATTATGTATCTACAAGGAATCACAAGTTGACTTCAGATATACTAATCACCTTAAGATGATCGGTTATTCAGACTTGAATTTTGCTGGTTATATAGACACAAAAAAGTCTACTTCAGGATATATTTTTCTTCTTGCTAGAGTACTAAGTAAACTATTGTTGCTTTATCTATTATGAAAGAAGAAATCATTACATGCTATAAATGAATAACACAAACAATATAGTTAAGAAATTTTATTTTTAGTCTTAAAGTTGCCAATTCCATATTAAGACCAATAAAAATATATTGTGATAATTTAGTTGCAATTTTATTCTTTACGAATAATAAAAGTGAAAGCCAAAACAAGCATATCGACATAAAATATCTTATTGTGAAAGAGAAAGTGAAGGAATATGAAGTGCTTATTGAGCATATTAACACTAAGTTAATAGTTACGAATCCCGTAACTAAAGCATTGATGATAAAACAATATAGAGATCATGTGGATAGTATAGGTCTAACTATCCTATTTGATATTTGACTTTATTTTTTTAATTAATTGTATAAATATTTTTTTTTATGTTATTCTTAGATGCTAAAGTGATGTTATGCACCTATAAAATATTATTTTTCATATCTCTTAGGATATATAAAGTTAAGCCTGAATGATTTATTGAAAGTTCATTCATAAAGTTTATTTGCTCATTAAATATTTATTTTGCTTATTAAATATTTATTTTGAGGATGAAATAAATTATAATATATGGAAGGAATTACTTCATTATCAAGTGTGACCACTATGTAATATAGACTAAATACAAGAAAATTAGAAAAACATTCTTAAGATAACTTGTGTATCATATAGATTTTAAATTATATGAAAATGAAGGCTTAGAGCCTTTTGGACTTTAAAAATGGGCCAAGCACATCTATGATAGATAGAAATATAAAAGTTAGATTATATATAGAATATCTTTATTCTAGCTAGAAAGAAATTAATGAAAAGTCTATGTCTTTCATCTAGGCAAATAATCTTACATGAGCAAATTAATCCATATTATATATCTTGCACAAATAAGATTTTTTAAGGAAACAAAGAAAATAAATCAGCACCCTTGCATTAAATGCACTTTCTTCACTTATTTTACATGGAAGTCAGGTCCTCTTTTCACATTATCAGGTGCATGAAGATAACGAGAAAAATGGATCCAACAACCGCAATACCCTTAGAGAAAGCACTACATAGCTAAACTCACAAACTTCAAAACGGATGACTAATATCCTTGTAAATAAAAACATATAAAAAGACGAATGAAACAAGTTTCATTATTTTTCTAGACCCCATTGCTAGCTATTATATAAGCCCCCAAACGAGCATGCACAGAGTATTTAACAACTTAGCGCCTCTTATTGGCTGGCTCCTTCTGAGCATTGAAGTAGACAGTGGCTACAGGCAGGCCCAGGTCCAAATGAGCAGCATAGAGTCGAGTATTGAAATGCGAACGGTTCTGTGGTGGTTCCATCATGCTCCCCAGCGGCATCTTCTGCTGGAAAAGCACCAGTATGTAGCGATGAATTCCCACCGGCGGACGAGGCCCAACATAGGAAAGGATCTCTTTCC